>NC_139561.1:91191713-91405869 GCF_965112155.1 Podarcis liolepis | reverse complement strand
CACGGTCGGTACCGGCGCGCGCCCCGCTGGACCACCGCCGGGGCTTTTTCGGAGGCGCCCCAGCGCCGCTCCATCCATCCATCCATCCATCCATCGGCCTGGCTAGGGTGGGGGAAATGCCCGCCGCTTTGCAAGATGCTGTAGACCTGGCTTCATCGCTTGCATGCGCGCGCGCACGCCGAGAGCAAGGGAGGCGCCCTCTGGGATGCTCTGCAAGAAGTCCAAGGGATGGGCGCAGGGCGGGGCGGGTGCCTTTCCATGCCCAGGGAGGGTCGCGCAGGGCTGGCGCGGCGCCAAGGGGGCATTGGGGCAGGGGAGGGTGGGGAGCGCAAGGGGGGCCGCTCGGCTGACCTGCTGCCCTCTTTTCTGAGCAAGCCCCCGCGCGCGCTCGCCCGGCCCTGCCGCGATGCCACACCCCGCGCCCAAATGGGTCATCGCGCAGCTTAGCTGGCCGCCCTCCACCCGCGCTCGCCCGCCCGATGCAAACTGGGAAATTCGCAACCAAGCCCATCATCCACCTCCATCCGTGGGCGGCTGGGTCAGGTGGGCGCTTTAACTACTCAGGAATAATTTTAACTCTGGGATAACTGCCACCTCCCGTTCTGCAGCCGAAACCACTAATTTCGGAATTAAACCCCTCGCGTCGCCTATAATAAGCGCGCGTGGAAAGATTGGGCGGGGGCGCGGGGTGGGGTCCAGCTAGCCAGCCAGCCTGCCTTCTGCCACAAATTGACCACTCCGATGGTGAATAAAGAGGGAACTGCGAAGGACAAACTAATCCATGCCAAGGGTTCCATGAGGGAACTCTGCACATGCTCCATATACTCTTTGTGCGAGTAAAACTATGCTCGTTCCAGGGCTGAGCCCCAGCATGCAACAGGTTACATGCTCGGGGTTCGGATTTCCAGCTTGCACTCTTCATATGCTCAGATGCAGTGTTTTATGAGAATACACGACAAGAGCTGAGCCCTGGCATTCCGAACAGGTTCTGGGTCTCATTCTCAGGGCTGCGTTTTACTTTATTTAATTTTTTTGTATCTCCACGGTTCTCAAGAGCGAGGCCTACGTCCACGGCTATTCCAATTTATTCCCACAACCACCTTGCTGGGTAGGTCGGGCTAAGAAATTGTGAGCGCGCCAAGGTCAGAGCTGAGCAGGTATTGGAAGCCATCCTTCCAATCTGCCAGCCATACCCGTTTCTCTCTTTTTGGCGCAGCCTTATTTTGCACATCTTCCCCATGGCAGGAACACTCCCCCCACCCAAAAAAATTCTCTTGCGCCCCTCTGCTTCTGAATCCAAGGGGCTGGGGCTCCGTCTGTTTCCACCTCACTTCTGATTGTCCAGCGCCCTCCTGCCCTGTCCAAGGTCGCTGAACAGCATCAGCCGCGTCCTGGGGAACAGACTCCCCGTCCGTCCATCTCTCTCGCCTCTCTCGCCTGGTACTCTGCCTGGATGCAGCGCCCGCCCGTCGCTCGCGATTGGACGGCGCCTGGGAGATGCTGCAAAGAGGGAGGAGAGAGAAGCGAGCCAAGAAATACGATTGCAGAGGAGGAGAACCCGAGAGGAGGCAAGCACCCGGGTAGGGCAGGGAGCGAGCCCCTGGCACTGCGGCAGAGGTCGTGAAAAGGGCAGGCAGGGGCAGCGTGGCGGCGAGGGCACCGGGCCCAGGGCAAACCCCAGCATGACAGGTGGGTGGCTGCTGGCCCTGCGCCCCTCGCTTCGCCTTTGCCCCACTTTGCCTGCGCCCAGCCCAATTCTGCATGCAGCCGCAGCCCCTCCGGAGAGGGAGCTGTGGGAATTCGAAGAACGCGGGGGGGAAGAAGCAACACACGCGGGTTGTGCATGTGTGAGTGCGCGCGACGCACACGCCAAATGTCGAGGCGCCTGAGCCGTGTCTTCGTCGTGTAAGGTCGGAGGAAGGATGGCAATATTGTTCGGGAAAGGCTGGGGTGGGGGGAGCTGTTCCAGTGCCATTTCTAAGAGGTGCCAGAAGGAAAAGCTTGGCAAGGAAGGTGGGAAAAGGGAACTGACGTGCCTGCGCAAAGCGCTCTCTCAAAACATACCATCCACCACCAACCTCCGAGCCTGGAAGAAAAGCGGGGGAAATCAGCCGACTTCACTGAAAACTCAGTTTTCCCCCCAGAGGCAGGCACCACCATCACACCCTGATTACTGACCACAGGAGAGCAAAGCTTAATTCCCCAGCCCTGGGACTTCTTTTTAGCTGCTGTCAAAGGCGTGGGATTTAAATAAAGGAGAATGCATGCCTCTGAGAATGTACAGAGTGCCTGCCCAGGTTTATCATGCGCACCAACAATGAAGGACTCCCAAGGCTTTTATGTCAGAGTATCAGGCTTCTGGCTATCCAAGCATCCCTGTTTTGAGAAGTTAGCAGGAGGGGAAATGCACTGTTTATTTGCACAGGGAAAGTTCTGCGACCAGCAGGCCCCAGATCCTAATGCTTGCCCTGGTCAGCTTCAGAAAGGAAGCTCTCCTGGCAGAATACCTGTGTCGCTCCTGAGACAGACAGCACAGGGCACCTGATGGTCAGGAAGCGGGCAAGAGAAAACCCGGGCGGAAAAACAAAACTGTAAACAGGACCCTCTGTCTTGAACAGCCCTTGAAACTTTTTTTAGCTCCAGAGAGGCCAGATCAATGTATTCACAGCCATTTAAGAGAACCATTAGCTAGCTCATAATACACCTTAGCCTTCGAAGGCACAGCATCCTTGGAGGATCCTATGCATATTTCAGTGGGGCTTACTTCGAAGTAAGTGTGGATAGGATTCAGAGATAGCATTGGTCAACTGTTTGAAGACTGGTAAAAATAAGTATTCTCCCCTCCCCACTCTTCCAGTAGATAAGTGAACTGGGGATTTTAATACACATTATTGACCATGATTACAGAATTTTGGGGTGGTAGTTATTCCAGATTAATTATTACAAGAGTCTTGGGTATGGCACCAGGGTGACAAAAGCGTGATTTCAAACAGTGGTGTTATCCCTCGTGTTTTCAATGCATACTTGAAACATGCCTATTTCAACTATGGGGCATATTTATTCCACGTTAACTGACACCAGTTGCTTTTGGTGTGTGGTTTACGCCCTTGCCCCAAGAAAATCCTAATCCCTTTCCAAATATGCGAAGGATATAATCTGATGCCCACGTACCTGGGGGACAGGTGTGGCAGAGACAAACCAATTTACTAAAAGCAGCTGGAAGTATCACTAATTCGCCACTAGTGGGCAGTGTCTGCAAGAAACTGGACCTTACTGATCGCTGCTTTGATCCACACAATTCATGAGCTCCTCAAACATCTTTTTCAATGCTTTTATCTTAGTCCTCCAGGCTTCAGCCCAGGGGTTATATCATATATAAAATTATAATTAAATGCATTTGGCTTTTTCATTATGTGTGGCTTCCTTTAGTGGGTGGGATGTTTTAATCCTCCTTTAAAAAAAAAAAGAATGCTGCTTAGATTTTACTGTGCTTCGTTTGACGTAGGTTTTAAGTGCATCTTATTTACTTGTTTATTATTGTAAGTCGCTTTGGGCTGCATCTGCAAGACAAACAACTAAGAAATGTAACAAATAATAATCAGTACACTATGCACTGCCTGCAACCTTCCTGGATGTCATGATTTTGTTCTTTTCACAATGCCTGTGACACTGCCATCACCCAAATTTATTCATTTATTTCATAAAATTTATGCATCCCTTGAAAAAATTTGAATGCCGAATTCATGTGGATAGAGGCTCAGATTTGACTAGGACAGGATCACTGTTTCAACAGTTTATTTGTACAGTATATATTTTGGTAATGTTATATATATATATATAAATTAATTTTTTCCCTCAATAATTTATTTAATTTATTATCTACTTATTTAACAAATATACAGATTCATTACAAATGTAACATAGATACATATACAATCTCATTGCAATATAAAATTATGTTTTCCATATTGGTAATTTAATAATAACACCATAAGCTCATGACTGATAATCACATTCGCATAAAATTAGGCTAGTCATTGAGAAGTAATTCTAATATGATATTATTATTATTATTTATTAAATCTGTTCTCCTGCCCAGGCAACCCAAAGTGATTTCCAACCAAACAAGTAAGCAGACAATAAACCCCGCATAGATACATTCAAACCAGAGATATACTTTAAAAAAATATCCCACCTGTTCCTAAAAGGCAATAGATTGTTTAATTAGCAAAAGGCCTGGGAGAAGAGGAATATGTTTGCCTGGTGCCTAAAGATATGTAGTGAAGACGCCAGGTAAGCCTCCCTGGGGAAAGTATTTGACAAATGAGGAGCCACATCAGAGAAGGCCCCGTTCTTGTGTGGCCCCCCCTCTGGACCTCTTGAGGAGGAGGCACAGAAATAAGGGCCTCATATGGTGACCACAGGGTCTGGGTTGGTTCATATGGGCAGAGACGTCCTTGAAATATTGTGGTCCTGAGCCATCTAAGGTTTTATAGGTCAGAAACAGTACAGCGCTACCGGTTCTCAAACTTAATCCATTCTAGAAGTCCGTTCCAAAACCAAGGTGTGCTTTCCCATAGAAAGTAATGCAAAATGATCGGTTCCAGACTTTTAAAAGCAACCCCTAAAACAGCAATTTAACATGAATTTTACTATCTAACAAGACCATTGATCCATAAAATGAAAGCAATAAACAATGTACTGCAGTCACACAATCAATCAATCGGTAGCTGAACTGGGTCCCACACAAAATAAAAAAATTCCTTCCAGTAGCACCTTAAAGACCAACTAAGTTAGTTCTTGGTATGAGCTTTTGTGTGCATGCACACTTCTTCAGATACATATGTGAATTATCAGATATATATTCAGATTTCGTGTGCATGCACACATTCAGATGTGTATCTGAAGAAGTGTGCATGCACACGAAAGCTCATACCAAGAACTAACTTAGTTGGTCTTTAAGGTGCTACTTTAAGCCAGGATCAGAGTAATATGCTCAAAACGTCTTGCTCTGAATTCTGCACCAACCAAAGTTTCCAAACCGTCTTCAGAGGCAGAAAGAGGAATGAAAAACATACCACAGTTGTGTGTTCCTCTTTCGCTTCACTTTATATTCTCTAAAGAGCTCCCATTCTTCTCCTAATCTATTAGTTTGATACTCCCCTCATTTCACTGACACAGCACAACTTATTCTGTTCAATGGTCTCATGAACCATTTCCTAAATTGATGAGTTTCCTTTTGCTTCTGATAATTCACATATATAATGCATGCTGCTGTGGTCATATTATCCAGTAATTTCTATTTTGGGGTATTGAATCTTTGAGATATATTTGTAAATGTGCATTTTTTTAAAAAATCAAGGGGTATTTCAAATAGATTGATATTGATATCAGCTGCGTAGCGATATTAAAAGGCCATAAAACTGTTGGCTCCATCATCTCATCCTCAAGACCTGTTGTAATTTACTTGTCAAACAGCATCACCTCTTACAGACTCTTGACAGGCTCTGCCTTTCATACAGAAGAACATGCAAGTAGATGAGCCTACTTAAAACCAGCTCATATGCTCACAAATTTCGCCTTTCACTAATTTTGGCATGTTTTATATAAAACATTCCTCTCCAATTGGCACAGGTTAATGTGCCTATAATGGGACGCGGGTGGCGCTGTGGGTTAAACCACAGAGCCTAGGACTTGCTGATCGGAAGGTCAGCGGTTCGAATCCCCGTGATGGGGTGAGCTCCCTTTGCTCGGTCCCTGCTCCTGCCAACCTAGCAGTTCGAAAGCACGTCAAAGTGCAAGTAGATAAATAGGTACCGCTCTGGTGGGAAGGTAAACGGCGTTTCCGTGCGCTGCTCTGGTTCGCCAGAGGTGGCTTGGTCATACTGGTCACATGACCTGGAAGCTGTATGCCGGCTCCCTCGGCCAATAAAGCGAGATGAGCGCCGCAACCCCAGAGTTGGTCACGACTGGACCTGATGATCAGGGGTCCCTTTACCTTTACTAATGTGCCTATGTGGATGCACGCAAAAATAATTAGCAGAGCTCTGTTTCTACCTTAACATTGCATCCCGCCCCCCCTTGACACTGCCTGTGCATTTTTCAAGTGCCCCTCTCCAGCCATGAGGTCTAGAAACCTGTTTACAGTGGTCCCTTGGTTCTCAAACGCCTTGGTACTCAAACAACTTGGAACCCAAATACTGCAAACCCGGAAGTAAGGGTTCTGCGAAACTTTTTCGGAAGCAAAATGTGCTCCACTTTGAGTGTTAGGCTTCTGATTTGAGTGTTACAATGAAGTCTGTCTGTTTTTGCTATTTATTTTGTGTTTGTGCTTTTGCGGCTCTTTTTCTTTTGTGACTGTGTGGAACCCAGTTCAGCTACTGATTGATTGATTGATTGATTGATTGACTGATTGTGTGTGTGTGTGACTGCAGTACATTGTTTACTGCTTTCATTTTATGGATCAATGGTCTTGTTAGTAAAATTCATGTTAACTTGCTGCTTTAGGGGTTGTTTCTAAAAGTCTGGAACGGATTAATCCATTTTGCATTACTTCCTATGGGAAAGCATGCCTTGGTTTTGGAACGCTTTGGTTTTGGAACGGACTTCGGGAATGGACTAAGTTTGAGAACCAAGGTACCGCTGTATATTAAAAGCAACACACCCAAGGGAAAGTATTCGGTATTGGAGGGCGAGTGTGGTGCAGTGTTGCAGAATGCTGAGATTGGATGTCAGAAATCTGAAATAAAATCTCTTGCCATGATTGAAACACGCCCAACAACTGTGAGTGAAAAGCTTGGGTTTCCTAGCCAAACCCACCTTATTGTTTTGTTTTGACAAATGTCATGTAGCGCCTGTTGTCTTAGGAAATGGCTCGCCTCATCTTCCTGACTTGACCCCTTCTGTTCCCCAGATGATAACTTGTCAGCCATCAGCGGGATGGAGGTGGACGACCGCATCTCCTACCTGGAACAGCGGTTGCAGCTGCAGGAAGATGAGATCCAGGTGCTGAAGGCCGCTCTGGCTGATGTCCTGCGGCGTCTCAGCACCTGCGAGGAGAATGGGCTCAGCCTGCAGAAAAAGGGACCCAGCAAAGGTATCAGGGTGTTGGTGGGGAGGTGCTGGGTGTGGGTGTCTGTCCGCCCATCCATCTGTCGTGCAACTCCCTTGTCCGCTATGGCCAGCTATGCCCTTTAGCCAGAGTTGTCTGGGTCCTTGACATCATCATCATCATCATAACAATAATAATAATTTATTCTTTATACCCCGCCCATCTGGCTGGGTTTCCCCAGCCACTCTGGGCGGCTTCCAACCGAATATTAAAAACAATACAGCGTCAGACATTAAAAACTTCGCTAAACAGGGCCGTCCAGTGGCGTAGCGTGGGTTGTCAGCACCCGGGGCAAGGCAAGTAATTTGCGCCCCCTGACCCGTGGATTTGCGCCCCCTAACCCGTGGATTTGCGCCCCCTAACCCTAACCCCCAGATGTTGCGCCCGGTGCGGCCGGCCCCCCCTGCACCCCCCACGCTACGCCACTGGGGCCGCCTTCAATTGTCTTTTAAAAGTAAAATAGTTGTTTATTGCCTTGTCATCTGATGGGAGGGCGTTCTACAGGGTGGGCGCCACCACCGAGAAGGCCCTCTGCCTGGTTCCCTGTAACCTCATTTCTCGCAGCGAGGGAACCGCCAGAAGGCCCTCGGCGCTGGACCTCAGTGTCCGGGCAGAACGATGGGGGTGGAGACGCTCCTTCAGGTATACAGGACCGAGGCTGTTTAGGGCTTTAAAGGTTAGCACCAACACTTTGAATTGTGCTCAGAAACGTACTGGGAGCCAATGCAGATCTCTCAGGACCGGTGTTATGTGGTCTCAGGGGCCGCTCCCAGTCACCAGTCTAGCTGCCGCATTCTGGATTAATTGCAGTTTCCGGGTCACCTTCAAAGGTAGCCCCACGTAGAGTGCATTGCAGTAGTCCAAGCGGGAGATAACTAGAGCATGCACCACTTTGGCGAGGCAGTCTGCGGGCAAGGAGGGTCTCATCCTGCGTACCAGATGGAGCTGGTAGACAGCCGCCCTGGACACAGAATTGACCTGCGCCTCCTCCAAAATGACTCCCAGGCTGCGCACCTGGTCCTTCAGGGACACAGTTGCCCCATTCAGGACCAGGGAGTCCCCCACACCCGCCCGCCCCCTGTCCCCCAAAAACACTACTTCTGTCTTGTCAGGATTCAACCTCAATCTGTTAGCTGCCATCCATCCTCCAACCGCCTCCAGACACTCACACAGGACCTTCACCGCCTTCACTGGTTCTGATTTTAAAGAGAGGTAGAGCACTTAACCAAACTGGGACATAATATTAATTCTTTTTTTAAAAAAAAACCTCTTCTTGTTGCTTATTAAAACTGAACGTGCTGTTTTTCAGCCCAAATAGGCCTAGAAATCAGCAAGCAACAGTGCAATAGTACCTTGGTTGTCAAACTTAATCCATTCTGGAAGTCTGTTCAACTCCCGAAACTGTTTGAAAACCAAGGCGCGGCTTCCAACTGGCTGCAGGCGCTTCCTGCACTCAAGCAAAAGCTGCGCCGGACGTTCGTTCCGAAAAACGTTCGGAAAAACGTTACTTCCGGGTTTGCGGCATTTGGGAGCTGATTTGTTCAGGAGCCAAGGCGTTTGACAACCAAGGTACCACTGTACTGCAATAGAATACGTAATTCGTTTTAGGGGGAGGAGCAGTAAACCAAATACTGCCCCCTCCAATAAACTAAATAAAAAGTAATTTAATTTACTGTTTATGGTTTATTTTTATTTTTGTAAATACATAAGAGATTGAAGGCAGCTAACATGGGAGATAAATCTATGGAATATGGCGAATGAAGAATCCCATTGTGAAGGCCTGTCAAAACAAGACCGTCTCCCACTGACAGGAAAGGAGCTGGGTGGGTCCCCGGGGGAAGCGAGTTCGAGAGTCTGGCTGCCACGACTACAAAGGCCTTGCCCCCCCGCAACCTTCCTTCAGAAAACAGCAGCGTCTGGTGCTACGCTCTGGTTCACCTAAATTTAGGCGGTGTCAGGTTCGCTATTATACGCATCCATCATTTCTCGTGGGCAGTATATATTTTGGAATCTCTGTCCATAGCAAGTTGGATATTTACTACAAGCAAGGTTTCCCCCCCTTCATTTCTGTGAGCAAGCTTTGGTTATTGGCTGCAAAAAGAAGTTGTTAATTTCCTGATACGGACACTTCTGTGTCTGACAATAAGTGGGTGCAATGACCGTTAAGAATTAATGCTCTGTATAATTCAACACAAGGGACGCAGGTGGCGCTGTGGGTTAAACCACAGAGCCTAGGGCTTGCCGATCAGAAGGTCGGTGGTTTGAATCCCCGTGACGGGGTGAGCTCCTGTTGCTCGGTCCCTCCTCCTGCCAACCTAGCAGATCGAAAGCACATTGCAGGGGGTTGGACTAGATGATGATGATAATAATAATAATAATAATAATAATAATAATAATAATAATAATAATATTCTATCCCACCCTCCCCAGCCAAAGCTGGGCTCAGAGTGGCTAACAACAATAAACATAACACAGCATTCTAAAATCAATTCATTCTAAAATCAATTCAAAATCAAATTAATGGCAACCATTGGGCTAGAGTTCTGTGAGGATTACCAAAGGAAGGGGTCAGATTGTGCCTTGGCCAAAGGCCTGGTGGAACAGCTCTGTCTTGCAGGCCCTGCGGAAAGATGTCAAGTCCCGCAGGGCCCTAGTCTCTTGTGACAGCATTCCACCAGGCCGGGGCCACGACCGAAAAGGCCCTGGCTCTGGTCGAGGCCAGTCTAATTTCCCTGGGGCCTGGGATCCTCAGGGTGTTATTATTTGCAGACCTTAAGGTCCTCCGTGGGGCATACCAGGAGAGGCGGTCCCATAGGTATGAGGATCCTAGGCCATATAGGGCTTCAAAGGTTAAAACTAGCACCTTAAACCTGACCCTGTACTCCACCGGGAGCCAGTGCAGCTGGTAAAGCACTGGATGAATATGATCCCATGGCAAAGACCCCGTAAGGAGTCTCGCCACGGCTTCATCATATCATCAAGGGGTGATATGCATATCATCAAGGGGTGATATGATAGCCATGTTCAAATATATAAAAGGATGTCACATAGAGGAGGGAGAAAGGTTGTTTTCTGCTGCTCCAGAGAAGCGGACACGGAGCAATGGATCCAAACTACAAGAAAGAAGATTCCACCTAAACATTAGGAAGAACTTCCTGACAGTAAGAGCTGTTCGACAGTGGAATTTGCTGCCAAGGAGTCTGGTGGAGTCTCCTCCTTTGGAGGTCTTTAAGCAGAGGCTTGACAACCATATGTCAGGAGTGCTCTGATGGTGTTTCCTGCTTGGCAGGGGGTTGGACTCGATGGCCCTTGTGGTCTATTCCAACTCTAGGATTCTATGATTCTATGATTCTGCACCCGCTGGAGTTTCTGGGTCATGACTCTCTGGGCACCCTACACTCTGTGATTGTGTCACCTACAATTCTGTGATTCTGCGATTGTGGCCCCGTCTGGAATTAACACATTGTCTCCCTTGCAGTTTACCAGCTGCTGAGGGGTCTGCCTTCCAGGCCTGGCTTGAGCAATGGGATCATCCCCCAGAGGAGGGGCTACTCGACCTCCCCTTCGTCCCCCAAGAGAGAGCTGCTTCCTGGGAAAAGGTGAGGGGTCCCAAGAGCACCTTGAACAAGGGCCTCATATTCCTCTCTCCTCCTCCTCCTCCTGCTGCTGCTAAATCTCTTCTTATCCCAATTATTTAACTGGGGGAGGCTGCAGGATTACTCTGAAACGTTTTGTATTGGCTGGCTGTGTTTAAAATGCATTTTTTTTTAGCATGGTTCATGACTAGAAGCCAACCTTGAGGGCCAGTTTGTGCGAAAAAATGTAGGTGATGAACAGAAGAGAGGTGGAAAGGATATGTACACAAATCCAAATTTCAAATTCTGAAGTGATTGGTGCTTCTTCTAAAGCTCAGTTTTTAGGAGCACTTTAATTTTTAAATAGTTCTACAAATATTTACCTGCAGTAAGGGAAAACCCCTCATTTTTTCCAATTTGAAGAGATACTCAACAACCAGGGGAGATTAGAAGAGGCTTGAAGGAGGCGCTGCAAAGCCCCAGAACGCGGATAAATTTTTCCACTGGGCAGGTTGGCTTCTTGTCAAAACTGGCTGTAACTTTCCTCATTTCCCTTTCTCTCTCTGCAGACCGGTTCAGGGAGAGAGAGGGAAGGCTTAGATGCTTTTGTTTTCATTTGGCACGAATGAGAATTTAGTTTCCTCTCCCCCTCTTTTGAAAGGCCTGATTGGGATGAGCAGGGGTTGCTTTCAGAATATCTGCTGAGCTGAAAGATGATTAAGGTTGAATGGAGACTGGCAGGTATATATAGAACAGCGCAAGAACAAAAATTAAAATGCTATCTTTAAGAATCTGCTTGAATGACTACCCTGTGGGGGGCCGCCATGTACTGAATCAGACCCAAGATCCATCGCCTTCTTGTTCCCAGTAGCTGTTAGTCAGCTGCTTAAAGGCAGGCTTCCAATTTCTCTGAATACAGAGAGTCCAAAGATGTGTCCAATATGCCTTTGCTGGCAATTCACTGCCAGTGAGCCACTGCCGTTCTGCATCCATCTTGTCTTTGAATAGGGGTTACAAGGACACAGCAGCCCAGGTCTTGCAAGGAGAGTCTCTTTGGCGCAAGGCCTCAAGTCTTTCGAAAAGCCATCTTGCAGAGAAGCTGAAATATACTCAGTCGAGAGTGGATTTCATGCTCTTTATTCAGCTCCTAGTGGTGAGGAGGAATGGAAGTTCCCCCAGAATGTCTGCTTTGTATACATTATTTACACATGTGATTGGCTAATTCCGGGATTCTCCTGTAGGCCAATCAGGTTGTGGATTCACTTCCACCTGGAGCTGGATTGGGTGGCTCCTGCGGACCAATCAGACTGCTGCATTCTGGATCCTATTGTTCTTGGACCAATCAGACTGCTGCAGTTTGGATCCTATTGTTCTAGGACCAATCAGACTGCTGCATTCTGGATCCTATTGTTCTTGGACCAATCAGACTGCTGCATTCTGAATCCTAGTGTTCTAGGACCAATCAGACTGCTGCAGTTTGGATCCTATTGTTCTAGGACCAATCAGACTGCTGCATTCTGGATCCTATTGTTCTAGGACCAATCAGACTGCTGCATTCTGGATCCTATTGTTCTAGGACCAATCAGACTGCTGCATTCTGGATCCTATTCAACTCAGTACACAACTGAAGCGGTCTTGCAAAGTGCTTAGCTTTTCATGCAGCCGGCTCTTGCTCCTCGCTTGCTCCTGCTAGGCACACATCACGCTGCTTTCCTCCCCTGCATCCCTCTTTCTCTTCGGCCGGCTCACCCTCCCACCTGCCTGCCCCTTGCCCTTGTCTGGCTATATTGCTAAGGCTCTGTCTCCCACAGCGGGCGAAGCTGGGCTTCTCCAGAGCGCCCAGCCTCACTCAAGCGAGAGGGCATCAAGGACCAGAGAAGCCGCACCACTTCCTCCAGCAGCTCCTGCAGCGGGAAACGCGACGGGTACGTGTGAAAGCCAGACCCGCAAATCCATCCATGGAGGCTGCATGATCTTTATGACAATTTACACCCACATAACATAATGCTATGGGACATGCGTGGCGCTGTGGGTTAAACCACAGAGCCTAGGACTTGCCGATCAGAAGGTCGGCGGTTCGAATCCCCGTGACGGGGTGAGCTCCCGTTGCTCGGTCCCTGCTCCTGCCAACCTAGCAGTTTGAAAGCACGTCATAGTGCAAGTAGATAAATAGGTACCACTCTGGCGGGAAGGTAAATGGCATTTCCATGCGCTGCTCTGGTTCGCCAGAAGCGGCTTAGTCATGCTGGCCACATGACCCAGAAGCTGTACGCCGGCTCCCCTGACAGTAAAGCGAGATGAGCGCCGCAACCCCAGAGTCAGCCATGACTGGACCTAATGGTCAGGGGTCCCTTTACCTAACATACCGCTATGGGACGTGGGTGGCGCTGTGGGTTAAACCACCGAGCCTAGGACTTGCCGATCAGAAGGTCGGCGGTTCGAATCCCCACGACGGGGTGAGCTCCCGTTGCTCGGTCCCTGCTCCTGCCAACCTAGCAGTTTGAAAGCACGTCAAAGTGCAAGTAGATGAATAGGTACCGCTCCAGCGGGAAGGTAAACGGTGTTTCCATGTGCTGCTCTGGTTCGCCAGAAGCGGATTAGTCATGCTGGCCACATGACCCGGAAGCTGTACGTTGGCTCCCTCGGCCAGTAAAGCGAGATGAGCGCTGCAACCCCAGACTCGGCCACGACTGGACCTAATGGTCAGGGGTCCCTTTACCTTTAACATAATGCTATTCTAGGCAGGAAAATAAGCTCCTCTCTCGCAGCTCTGCTTCAGCAAAGCTCATTTGACTTGCTCTAGCCCAAGCCGCGGAGTTTATTTGCTAGGGACGCGCCTTCGCTTTTAGCAGCTCAGGTTCTGCAAGACCCGTTACATCGGCTTCGCGGAGCAGCTGAGGTCTTGCAAAGTGCGCCTTGCTTCGCCTACCTAAACCACCCTCGGGAGCGTAAACCGGAAGCAAAACGCGCCAGCAGAAAGGCGGAGAGTTACGAGATCGGATTTCAAAGCCCGACCAGGGAGGAAGCGATGCCTCCCTCCCCAAAACCGGATATCTCCTTCTTGAGCCGCGCAGCAACTTTTCTCCGTCCCTGCCATACCGGGTGGGGAGTTTCCTCCCCTCCCTGTCACTCTTAAAGCCACAGGTGCCCTACACAGCAGGATTCACACGTGCACGGCCATCACGCATCTTAAGCCATCCCTCGGAGCGGAACGGCTCTCGGCCCGCTAGTTGAGCCGGGGCGAAACGGCGGCTGCTTCTCGCTTGCGCTCCGTGGGAAAAACGTCCGGTTTTTTCCCAGGCGTCTGAAACAGCGCGGCCCTTCTCGCCGCCGCCTCCTCCAGCGCCGGTCACCGGCACGTAGAGGGTTAAAGAAAGGCCCCGGCCCGGGGGAGGGAAAGTGAAAGCCAGGAAGGAGGGGAAAGTTGGAAAGTTTCCCGCCGGGGCCCCATTGCTCCGCCGCATCCCCCGGGACGCGCCTTGCAGTTAGTTGCCTTGCAGTTCCAGCTCCCGGCGGGCGGGGCAAAAAGCAGCCCGGGCAGGAATCCTCCCCATCGCTGCTCGGAAGAAGCCTCCCTCTCCGCCTCCGGAATATCAAATATAAAGAGCAGGAGCCCTCTTTCCCAGCCTAAGAGCAAAGCCAGAGGGGCATCCACCATGAAGAAGGCGGCAGGGAGCCTCAGCCCCAGGTAAGGCGGCGTTTGCGCTGATGGAGGGGCCGCTTTGGGCCTTATTTCTTCTCCAGCCCCTATTTTCAAGGCCAGGTGGATCATGCAGAAGAAGAGTGCCTCTGAGCACGTGCAGAGTGCATCGAGCGCTGACCGCCTATCTCAAGGAATTGCATCCTCCTCTTTAGGCCTTTTTTGTTTTAAACGGGGGGTGGGGGGAGCAATGCGTTTGGCTGATCTGCTTTGCCATCTTCTTTCCGGGTGGGGCACCTCGGATACGGTTGCTAAGTTTGGATATGAGTTTCTCTATGTTGAAGTGGGGGGGAGCACGGAAGGGAGTTATCCAGGGTGCAGAATTGTTCCTTAAGACAGGTGACTTGGTTTGCTGGGCTTTGCTGGGTCTTATATGCAAAGAATCAAGAAACAGCAGAATTGTGGAGTTGAAGGGACCCTCAAGGGTCATCCAGCCCAACCCCCTGCAATGCAGGGATCAAAGGATGGGGAGCTAGGTGCGTGCCATTTCTGGGAGATGAGGCCAGCCTTGCAGGAACTTAGGGTTCCAGAAACGAATATAGGGTGGGGGACTCTTATTGGTGCAGGACTTAGGGATCCCACAAAAGGGGACAACAGAGGTAAT
This sequence comes from Podarcis liolepis, assembly GCF_965112155.1. Taxonomy (NCBI): domain Eukaryota; kingdom Metazoa; phylum Chordata; class Lepidosauria; order Squamata; family Lacertidae; genus Podarcis; species Podarcis liolepis. The sequence goes on along the minus strand of NC_139561.1, from coordinate 91,390,879 downwards.
ATTGCCCTGCCGTAAGCTCGGGGGGGGGGGGCTGTTGGCATCAGGACTGGTCCTGCTGTGGTGCGGTGGCTTTAGGTGCCACTGAGTGGCAGGTGACCAGCTGTTTTCAAAAGTACTATATGAAGAATACCTTTTGGGTTTTCTTCACCCCTTCCGCCCCCGACATTGCAAAATGGTTTGGCCCAGTCCTGGAGGGTGCAGCCTGCAAGCAGCAGAGCAAGGGTAGGCAAAGTAAGGCCCGGGGGTCGGATCCGGCCCAATTGCCTTCTAAATCCGGCCCAGAATCAGTGTGTTTTTACATGAGTAGAATGTCTGCTTTTCTTTAAAATGCATCTCTGGGTTAGTTGTGGGGCATAGGAATTCGTTATTTTTTTTCCTCCAAAATATAATCCGGCCCCCCCACAAAGTCTGAGGGACAGTGGACCGGCCCCCTGCTGAAAAAGCAGAGGTTGGGATGCTCCAAGCCAATTGGATGTTGTTGTTGTTTAGTCATTTAGTCGTGTCCGCCTCTTCGTGACCCCCTGGACCAGAGCACGCCAGGCCCTCCTGTCTTCCACTGCCTCCCGCAGTTTGGTCAAACTCATGCTGGTAGCTTCCAGAACACTGTCCCACCATCTCTTCCTCTGTCGTCCCCTTCTCCTTGTGCCCCCCATCTTTCCCAACATCAGGGTCTTTTCCAGGGAGTCTTCTCTTCTCATGAGGTGGCCAAAGTCTTGGAGCCTCAGCTTCAGGATCTGTCCTTCCAGTGAGCACTCAGGGCTGATTTCCTTCAGAATGGAGAGGTTGGATCTTCTTGCAGTCCATGGGACTCTCAAGAGTCTCCTCCAGCACCAGAATTCAAAAGCGTCAATTCTTCAGCGATCAGCCTTCTTTATGGTCCAGCTCTCACTTCCATACATCACTACTGGGAAAACCAGAGCTTGAACTATACGGGCCTTTGATGGCAAGGTGATGTCTCTGCTTTTTAGGATGATACAGGGCTATTATTTCACCTGCAGCCCCATTTTACTGCCGCGAACTTGCCTAAGGCCACCTGTTCGGTTTCCCCCAAGGGGAGGGGGGCTCAATCTGAGGCCTCTCCTGCCCCCAATCCTCCTTGCTCCACAGCCTCAGGAAACTAGAGCCCAAGGGAGGCGCCCTGGGCGGTCCTATAGCCTGTTCCTTGGTGCAGACAAGGGGGTCTTGCAGTGGTGCCCTGGAGGGAGGGAGTGGAAGAGGAGGCCCATTGCCTTGGCTGATGCAAGATCCTAGCAGGATCCCCCAGAGAGAGAGAGAGAGAGAGAGGAAGAAAAACAGGGAGGAGGAGGCAGCCGCAGAATCCCCTGGGTAGGGCATGGAAAAGGGTGGGGAACGCCCTGCCAACTGTTACTCTATAGAGGGAGATAAAAGAGGCTTGGAAGACTGGCAGGGAGGTCGCCCCGCCCTTCTCCAAAAGAGAGAGAGGAAGGGAGTAAGTTAACTCCTTGGTCGCTGAGCGGTGGGGGAGAGGCTGGTGGTTTAAATGTTTCTCGGAACAAAATCAAGCGTAAAGTGCGTTCTGGGGTCCCCAGGGCAGCCTCTTCTGCAGAGATGCTGAGAACGAACCTGGCACTCATTAGTTGGAAAACTAGAAGGCGGGAGCAAGTTTAATTGATACTAATCAACTGGCTAGAGGGATGCGGGTGGCGCTGTGGGTTAAACCACAGAGCCTAGGACTTGCTGATCTGCGGTTCGAATCCCCATGACAGGGTGAGCTCCCGTTGCTCGGTCCCTGCTCCTGCCAACCTAGCAGTTCGAAAGCACGTCAAAGTGCAAGTAGATAAATAGGTACCACTCCGGCGGGAAGGTAAACGGTGTTTCCGTGCGCTGCTCTGGTTCGCCAGAAGCGGCTTAGTATTGCTGGCCACATGACGTGGAAGCTGTACGCCGGCTCCCTCGGCCAAGAAAGCGAGATGAGCGCCGCCACGACTGGACCTAACAGTCAGGGGTCCCTTTACCTTTAATCAACTGGCAAGTATGGATTTTGCAGAGGTTTTACTGGTGGGTGTTATGAGCACACAAAAAAGGCTTGGAAAGAAAGAGAGGTGGATTGTAGAGTTGGAAGGAACCCCTGGGGTGAAGATGATGATGATAATAATAATAATAATAATTAATAATAATAATAATTAGTACTACTACTACTAATAATGATAATAATAATAATAATTAATAATAATAATAATAATAATAATAATAATTAATAATAATAATAATAATAATAATAATAATAATAATAATAATAATAATAATATATAACAATAACAATAACAATAATAATAATTTATTTGTACCCCTCCCATCTGGCTGGGTTTCCCCAGCCACTCTGGACGGCTTCCAACTAAGATTAAAAATACATTAAAAACTTCCCTAAACAGGGCTGCCTTCAGGTCCTCTAAAAAGTCTGGTTGTTGTTTATCTCTTTGACATCTGGTGGGAGGGCGTTCCACAGGGCGGGTGCCACTACTGAGAAGGCCCTCTGCCTGGTTCCCTGTAACTTGGCTTCTCGCAGTGAGGGAACCTCCAGAAGGCCCTCAGCACTGGACCTCAGTGTCTGGGCAGAACGATGGAGGTGGAGACGCTCCTTCAGGTATACTGGGCCTTTGAGGCCGTTTAGGGCTTTCAAGGTCCAGTCCAACCTCTGCAATGCAGGAATATGAAGCTGCCCCATTTGGGAATCGAAGCTGCAACCTTGGCGTTATCAGCACCACGCTCTAACCAACTGAGCTACCCCAGATCCACATATCTTGAGGTGACCCCACTGGTCTCCACACTGCGCTCTGCACCGGAGACATCCATCTGCCCCTTTGCTGGAGGTGGGCAGTCTGACTTCAACGGACCTTTAGGACTGATTTAGCAAGACAGTTCTGTGCTCTGCGTTCTTACTCGCATTTCTTACATTGGAAGCTTCTGAATCCCAGTTGCTGGAAACAACAAGAGAGGGCTCTTGCTCTCAGATCTTGCTTGCGGGTTTCCCACAGGCATGTGGTTGGCTCCTGTGAGATCACGATGCTGGATGCGCTCCCTTTGTCCTGATCCAGCCGGGATTTTCTTCCGTTCTTCTCCGTTCCCCCATCTGGCTTCTTGCATCCTACCTTACCCTGAAGGCTGAGAGCATCCCGATAGCTGGCAGCGGAACATCTTTAAGAATTGTACTGGACTAAATGGACACGGGTGGCGCTGTGGGTTAAACCACAGAGCCTAGGGCTTGCCGATCAGAAGGTTGGCGGTTCGAATCCCCGCGACGGGGTGAGCTCCTGTTGCTCGGTCCCTGCTCCTGCCAACCTAGCAGTTTGAAAGCACGTCAAAGTGCAAGTAGATAAATAGGTACCGCTCTGGCGGGAAGGTAAACGGCGTTTCCATGCACTGCTCTGCTTCGCCAGAAGCGGCTTAGTCATGCTGGTCACATAACCCGGAAGCTGTACGCCGGCTCCCTTGGCCAGTAAAGTGAGATGAGCGCTGCAATCCCAGAGTCGGCCACAACTTGACCTAATGGTCTGGGGTCCCTTTACCTTTTTAAATGTCCAGAGCTATTAAGAGTCTTCAGAGAATACGGTTCGGCCTATAAAACTTTGCCACCTGCAGTTTTGGAGTCTGGGCGCTTGCTTGGCGGGTAATGCACTTTTGCAAACTTCCCCGCTCCCTATGCATTCACAAGCCCGACTTGCAGCACGACTGCAGAGGCCTGCTCTTCTTCTCTGATGCACTGGCAATGCTTGGCATGGCTTGTCCTGCTGAAGCAAACGTCTCTAATGGGCTGCAAGCTGGCTTCCCCTCCGGTGGTGCCTCTCCTGATCTGCTTTGACGTCACGGAATGAGCAGCAACATTCTGCCTGCCGGTATGCGAGGATTTGTTTGACGCGGGTGCAGCCGCCGCCGCGAGGGGAGTACAAGCTCGGCAGAGGGGAGGTGGAAGAGCGAACCACACGCAGAATCCAAGGATAGCGGCGGGTGTATTTTAGCAGAATGGCAGAAAGAGATGCGAGGGTCAGCTGAAAGCTGTTTGCTGCCAACGGGAAGCTGAAGATGAGAGAGGGAGAATAACTCTGTAGTCGGATTGTTGCAGCAGAGATTCGCCTTCCTTTCCTCCCCCACCGCAGTCTTCCCCTTTCATCCTAACTGTCTCCTCTCTTTCCTTCGCAGCAAACCTAAAGAATCCACCTTCAGCGCTGGTGAGTAGATGCTGCCACACTTTGCAGTTTGTGGTGGGGGGAAACACCCAGGAATCCAGTCCGAGGCTGGGAGCTGGGCATGGCTTTAGAGGCCTGGAGGTCACGCGGAGAAGCCAAATGGCGTGCGCCTGCATGCTCCAGGTTGTACAAAAGTCTTGAGAGACGGGGTGTGTGTGCCCTTTTAACACAGCAAGAGTTCTTAGAATAGCGGGGGGAGTAGACCGGTCAAAGAGGGAAACTCGTCTGATAAGCTTGCCTTCTGCAAATTGTCCCTTCGTGGTCGCCAGGAGGGAGGGTCTTGCTCGCCCCAAGTGATTACCGTATTTTTCACTCCATAGGGCGCACCGGACCATAGGGCGCACCTAGTTTTTAGGGGGGGAAATAAAGATTTTTTTTTATTCCCCCCCCCCAAGCCTGAGCTTCCCCAGCCCCCAGAACAGGCTGCTATCTGCAAGCCTTCGGAGCCCGAAGGCTTGCAAATAGCTGCCTGAAGCCCGGGGAGCACAGCGCTGCACTCCCCGGGCTTCAGGCTGCTATCCGTAAGCCTTTGGAGCCCGGCGGAAACACCCGCTGCGCTCAGAAGGCTTGCGGATAGCTGCCTGAAGCCTGGAGAGGGAGAGGGGTCGGTGCGCACCGACCCCTCTCACTCTCCAGGCTTCAGCGAAAGCCTGCATTCGCTCTATAGGACGCACACACATTTCCCCTTCATTTTTGGAGGGGGGAAATTGCGTCCTATAGAGCGAAAAATACGGTAGCTTTCTACAAGTTTTGCTTCCGGGCGGGTGAGGTGAGAGACGGCGGAGAGCGTCTGGTTTTAGGGGAAATCAAGGCGCTCTCTTGTGTAGAGGCAGACCCAATCCCTCTGGGCAGCTGGAGGTCTTGCAAGCGCGGTTACGGGTGCTGGGTGTTCGTGACGCTTTCTCTCTCCCGGCGATCCGTACGCAGAGGATGGTTACGTGAAGATGTTCCTGCGGGGGCGGCCCATCCCCATGTTTGTCCCCGATGCCGTTGTCGCCACCTACAGCCTCGATGCCAAGCTGGACCTGCCCCATAAGAAGCTGAAGCTGAACTGGGTGTATCCTATTCAAAATAGTCTCCCTAGGGGGCGGGAGATGAGTGGGGGTGCTTGAAGCGAGTTCTGGATCCCAGAGCGGGTGGCCAGGACCGCAAAGCCCATTCTCTATTCTTGTCCTTGACCCGCCGGCATCCGCTCCAGCTATGGGTATCGGGGCCGCGACTGCCGCGCCAACCTTTTCCTGCTGCCCACGGGGGAGATTGTGTATTTCGTGGCTGCCGTGGCTGTCCTCTACAACGTGGAAGAACAGCGCCAACGCCACTACCTGGGCCACAATGATGACATCAAGTGGTGAGCAGGGCAGGGGGTGAGGCGGTTCCTGCGCTGTTTCTTTCCTCTCATCTGGAACGGCAGAGGAGCAGCAAGGGTGGGGGTGGCAAGATGCATTGCCAGTTTGCAGGTGGTGCCACCTGTAAAAATAGGAGGAGTCATTGCAAGGAGTGGATGGGTGGCTGGCCTTTCGGAGCACCCGGTGCTCTCTCTGCGTACGAGTGTGTGACTTCTGTCCTTTCCTGTCTCTCTCAGCCTGGCTGTGCATCCTGACATGGTCACTATAGCAACTGGGCAGGTGGCCGGGACTTCGAAAGATGGCAAGGTGAGGGGCAGCTGGCTATAGTGGCGGAGGCGCCAGAGATTGGGAGGTGGCGGGAAGAGAGAGGAGGAACAGATTGCATACATTTAAATCCCCCCCTTTCAAAATAATGGGGCAGCTGAACATTTGTGTACAGTGGTACCTCAGGTTAAGTACTTAATTTGTTCTGGAGGTCCGTACTTAACCTGAAACTGTTCTTAACCTGAGGCACCTCTTTAGCTAATGGGGCCTCCTGCTGCCGCCGCACCACCGGAGCACGATTTCTGTTCTCATCCTGAAGCAAAGTTCTTAACCCGAGGTAATATTTCTGGGTCAGCAGAGTCTGTAACCTGAAGCGTATGTAACCCGAGGTACCACTGTACTTAGGAGCTGCCCTTTACGTCTCTTTACTTTAGCATCCCTTCCCCGTTCCAGCCAAGGCATGGAGATCCTGGTCTGCTGCTCCTGTTTCTCCCCAATATCTTGCAGCCAGAAGTGTCTGCAACGCCTAAATGTGGTTGCACCAATCTTCTGTTGCAACTAATAGGCGACTGCAGCCCTGCCTTCCTCTGTTCTGCTTTTAAAAACAAACCTTGTGGCCAGTGCCTTTTCCAGAACCCCCAGGTTCCACAAGTTGTTTCTGTGTTGTGTGGAGAGTTGCCTCCTTTTGTGCATCCTGAACCGGTATTCTTCCTTCCGGCAGCCTCTGCCTCCCCATGTTCGGGTCTGGGACTCTGTGAGTCTGAATACGCTCCACGTCCTGGGCCCTGGGCCCTTCGACCGAGCTGTGAGCTGCGTGGGATTCTCAAAGTCTGTGAGTGATGCTTCTCTTCCTCCCTTCTGCCAAAAAGGGGGTACCCAGAGCCCACTGTTCACCCCACAAGCTTGGGTTAGGTAGATAACGATGATGGTAATAATAATAATAATAATAATAATAATAATAATAATAATAATAAATGGATATGTTTAGAAAGAAAAACGCCACAGTGCATCTGCAGTAGCGCAACAGGACGCCTTCCTCTGCTCCAGCTGCAACAAAACATGTCTCTCCCGTATCGGTCTCTGCAGCCACAGCAGGCGCTGCAACTCTCCAGTGGTTTGACTCCATCCCTGAAACCACAATCCTCTATTGTCTCCTGAGACAGACAGAGGCCGACAATGTATTAAATTTGTATTCTGCCCTTCCTCCAGAGATCACAGGGCAGTTCACAACATAACAAGATACAAAACAAGAACACAAAATACATAGGAAAAACCAAAACAAACCAATAACATCCCCTCCCACAGACACATTTGCCTGGGGCCTAAAGATATGTAAAGGGATGTGGGTGGCGCTGTGGGTTAAACCACAGAGCCTAGGGCTTGCCGATCAGAAGGCAGGCGGTTCGAATCCCCGCGATGGGGCGAGCTCCCATTGCTCGGTCCCTGCTCCTGCCAACCTAGCAGTTCAAAAGCATGCCAAGTGCAAGTAGATAAACAGGTACCGCTCCGGCGGGAAGGTAAATGGCGTTTCCGTGCGCTGCTCTGGTTCCGGCTTAGTCCTGCTGGCCACATGACCTGGAAGCTGTACTCTGGCTCCCTCGGCCAATAAAGCGAGATGAGCGCCGCAACTCCAGAGTCGGCCACGACTGGACCTAATGGTCAGGGGTCCCTTTACCTTTAAAGATATGTAACAAAGGCTTCCTTGGGGAGAGCAGTTCCACAAACAGGGAGCCACAGCAGAAAAGGCCCCTGATGTTGTCTCCCCCCACAGAAAGCAATTGGAACCTACTCAGCCCATTGGTGCATCAGGCTCAGAATTACCTACACTGACTGGCAGCAGATAGCCAGGATTCCAGGCAGGAACGTCTCCCAACTAGGATTGAATCTGTTTGCAAGGCAGATGCTCTAGCCCTGTGCTATTGCCTGGCCCGTTGACCGCTAGTGAGGTTGTGATCGGGGTGTGTGTGTGTGTGTGTGTGTGTGGAAGGAAGAGGAGTTTGCAAATTCAAGGAGCCCCAGCCTCCACCCACCTGCCTTCATATTCTGCCAAGGCACACCCTCCCCCTGCCCAGACCCAAATTCTGTAGCCAGGGGGATGTCAGTTCTGCTATCAAGACCACCTAAACCTTAGTTTTGCAGAGCATATTCATGCTTTTTCAGAGAGCACTGGTTGGTCTGTTTTTTAAAGAGGGAGCTGGCATGAGATTTCTAATTAGGTATTGTTGCTAGAAATGGCATGTCATGGTGAATCCAGGGCATTGGACGGCAGTTGTGAGGGGTGCTCCCTCTATCCCACTACACTGACTCCCAGTACATTTCCGAGCACAATTCAAAGTGTTGGTGCTGACCTTTAAAGCCCTAAACGGCCTCGGTCCAGTATACCTGAAGGAGCGTCTCCACCCCCATCATTCAGCCCGGACACTGAGGTCCAGCTCCGAGGTCCTTCTGGCGGTTCCCTCACTGCAAGAAGCCAAGTTACAGGGAACCAGGCAGAGGGCCTTCTCAGTAGTGGCGCCCTCCCTGTGGAACGCCCTCCCACCAGATGTCAAAGAGATAAATAACTACCAGACTTTTAGAAGACATCCGAAGGCAGCCCTGTTGAGGGAAGCTTTTCATGTTTAATAGGTTATTGTATTTTAGTGTTTTGTTGGAAGCCGCCAAGAGTGGCTGGGGGGACCCAGCCAGATGGGCGGGGTATAAATAATAAATTATTATTATTATTATTATTATTATTATTATTATCCATGTCTCTTTTCTCTCACCAGAACGGCGGAGGACTCTTATGTGCTGTTGATGACTCCAATGACCATGTACTCTCCGTGTGGGACTGGCAAAAGGAGCAGAAGCTGGCAGACGTGAAGGTAACTTTGCGTTCCGCCCTGTTCCTTAGCCAAAATCCAGCCTTCCCTAACCTGTGGTTGGCATTCCAAAACATTCTGGACTCTTCTTCTCTGGCGATCCCTTGTAGCCGAGTAAGATTGTCTTCCATAAACACGGCTTTAACAATGAGTCCGTAAGTGACTGTGGAGGCCAATTCTGGATCCACACGTCCTTCCACAGTGGGGACATTGGTTTCCGGGCAGGAGCTGATTACGATGTGGATTTGCCAAGCGTGCCTTCCTCTTAGCACGTTTCTCCCTTGCGTCCTGAGTTCGAGTGTCTTCAAAGCCCAGGACACCTTTGGGAAAGGCTGTTCTCCAACTGGAGCGCTCGCAGGCCAGTGTTTCCCAATTGTTGTTTATACTACATTTTTTTAGATTTGCCTTGAAGAGAGTCTTTAAGCCTCTTTTGTTGATCACCAGCATTATGCTTTTCATTTTTAAGTTCGGAATAGAGTAGTTGCTTTGGAAGACGATCATTAGGCATCCACACAACATGGCCAGTCCAACAAAGTTGATGCTGAAGAAATGTTGCTTTGACACTGGTGATCTTTGCTTCTTCCGGTACACTGGCATTAGTTCGCCTGTCTTCCTAAGTGATGTGTAAAAATTTTCATAGACTCCGTTGATGGAATCTTTCGAGGAGTCGGAAATGGTGTTTATACATTCTGGACTGGAATCGTGAAGGACAACATGGTTGCACCCACGCTGCTGCAGCCTCTCACGGCCCCTGCCTCTGGCTCCTGCATCCTGTTGCATCTCTGTATTGACCCCTTTCTCCTTCCTGCTCCACAGTGCTCCAATGAGTCTGTGCTGGCCGCAACTTTCCACCCTACGGAGCCGACGCTTCTCATTACCTGCGGGAAATCTCACATCCACTTCTGGACGCTGGAGGCAGGCAGCCTCAGCAAGAGGCAGGGCATTTTCGAGGTGAGAGCAGGATCGGAAGGGAGAGGGAGAAGCTGCAGAGGATTGTGGGTAGGCCAGGATTGGGGTGGTTGGCGGGCTCCCCCCCCCATCTAGCTCCTGGTCGCATTAACAGGCTTCCACACAAGGGCTTCCTGGTGGATTCTGCCCAGAAATCTTGCCCGGATCCCTCTTCAGTTCGGTGGGTTACAAACTGTATCCTGAGAAGTACAGAGACCAGTTCCCCTCTCTTCCACAAAGCACTTTGCATGGCCATGGGGGGGGCAAGGGGGCTGTTCCCCTTGTTTTCTTGGTCAGCCTCCTTTCTCCAGACGGGGTAAGACCAGGGAGAAGCCTTGTGTGACTCCGCGAAACGAAACCTGTTAAAATACAGTGGTGCCCCGCAAGACGAATGCCTCCCAAGACGAAAAACTCGCTAGACGAAAGGGTTTTTCGGTTTTGCGTTGCTTCGCTAGACGAATTTCCCTATGGGCTTGCTTCACAAGATGAAAACGTCTTGCGCCTTTTTCTTAAAGCTGCTTGAAGAGGCGCAGTTGCGACGGACCGTGCTTCGCAAGACGAAAAACATCGCAAGACAAAAAGACTCACGAAACGAATTATTTTCGTCTTGCGAGGCACCACTGTACAGGTTTTACAGAGCATTCTAAAGATTTGAAAAATGCACGTCACACGTATTGCTTCAGTAATACAGTGGTTCCTTGGTTCTCAAACTTAATCTGTTCCGGAAGTCCATTCCAAAACCAAAGCATTCCAAAACCAAGGTGCGTTTCCGCATAGAAAGTAATGCAAAATGGATTAATCCGTTCTAGACTTTTAAAAACAACCCCTAAAACAGCAATTTAACATGGATTTTACTATCTAACGAGACCACTGATCCATAAAATGAAAGCAATAGTCAATGTACTGTACTATAAAATGAATAAGACAGTATTGTAGATGATAAAAATTAAAATTATTTTCCCCCCTTACCTGCACTGATGACAGTCATTGTTTGGACGGGAGGCTTTTATCCATTTCTGCAGTCATACAATCAGTCAATCAATCAATCAATCAATCAATCAATCAATAGCTGACCTGGGTTCCACACAGTCACAAAAACGAATTAACCAAAAAAGCTTCAAAAACAAAAACGCAAAATAAATAGCAAAAACAAAAGTGCCAAACTTAATCTATTCCGGAAGTCCGTTTGACTTCCGAAACGTTCGAAAACCAAGGCGCAGCTTCTGATTGGTGCAGGCGCCGTGGAAACAATAGCCAACAGCCGCATCGGATGGTCGCCTTCCGAAAAGCGTTTGAAAACCGGAACACTTACTTCCAGGTTTTCGGCGTTTGAGAACTAAGGTACCACTGTATTGCTTCAGTGATAACTTACTGCGAGGCCAAGAGGGGGTCTTGTTGTCTGGGCAGCCCAGCACCTCCATATGCGCTGCTCAGGCTTGCGCCCCCAAGGCAATTTGGGCGCTGCTAATGCTGCGGTTTGACTTCACCCCTGGAGGCGCACTCCATTGCCTCTCGAGACAAACGTATGCCAACCAACCAACTTATGACCCAATTGGACCCAGCCACCATTGCTGATTTGCTTTGTTCTCTTTATTGCATGTCTACCCAGCCTGTTCCTCCCAAGGAGCGGTGACGTTCATGGTTCCATTCCTCCTCATTTAGTCCCCACAACAACGCTGTGAGGCAGGCTAGGCTGAGAGGCAGCGGCCGTCCCCCAAAGTCCCCCAGTGAGCTTCAGGGCCAAGCAAGGATTTGAACCCTCTTCCCTCCCAGGTCCCAGTCCATAGCAAGTCACTAGCTCTCAAACTGCAGATAAGATGGGGATTTCTGCTTCATTTGCTCTTTGGGACTGGGGGGGGGGCGCCCTTTCCCAACCCCACCCAGCCAAACCAGTTGAACCAACTACTGTGTGTGTGTGCACACAGACAAATACGGTCCTGGAGAACCAGTTCAGATCTGTTTGCTAAAGGGGTTGACTCTCAACATTTTCTTTCGCAGTGAGCTTTCATGCCCAGGTTTCAATAATAATAATAAATTTTATTTATACCCCACCCTCCCCAGCCAAGACCAGGCTCAAGGCGGCTAACACCAGGTATAAAAACAAATTGATTGAAATGCAACTTAAAAACAAGATTAAAATACAACGTTAAAACATTAAAAGACAGCCTCGTTTCAATGGAAACTCAAATCAAAAACTTTTTTGGGGATGGAAGCATCAAGTCTTCACCAAGGCTAAGTTTCCAGACTGGTCCTACGTGGGCCGGAAAAAAAGCCAGGGAAGTCCCCAAATGGGAATTCCATCACAGGAGGAGAAAGGAAAAAGGAAAGGGGGAGGGGATCAAATTGACTCCAAGCCAAAGGCCAGGCAGAACAACTCTGTCTTGCAGGCCCTGCGGAAAGATGTCAAGTCCTGGTCTCATGAGACAGAGCATTCCATCAGGCTGGGGCCAGTGTTGAAAAGGCCCTGGCTCTGGTTGAGGATAATCTGACTTCCTTAGGGCCCGGGACCTCTAGGGTGTTGCTATTTATGGACCTTAAGGTCCTCCGTGGGGCATACCGGGAGAGGCAGTCCCATAGGTACAAGGGTCCGAGGCCGTGAAGGGCTTTAAAGGTCAAAACGAGCACCTTGAAACTGACTCTGTACTCCACTGGGAGCCAGTGCAGCTGGAAAAGCACTGGGTGAATATGCTCCCATGGCAGAGACCCCGTGAGGAGCCTCGCTGCAGCATTCTGCACCCGCTGGAGTTTCTGGGTCAGCTTCAAGGGCAGCCCCGCGTAGAGCGAATTACAGTAGTCAAGCCTGGAGGTGACCGTTGCATGGATCACTGTGGCCAGATTGGGGCGGGAAAGGTGCTGTTGTCTTGCTGGCCAGCTCTCCTTAGAAGTGGGGTGAAGTGGGAGCTTCACGATGGATTTCGGGTGGGTTTCCTGCCCCCTCCCTGCCTCCCTGTTTTTGAGGCTCACCTGTTTTCCTTCCGCAGAAACATGAGAAGCCCAAATATGTCCTGTGTGTGGCTTTCACAGAGAACGGGGACACTGTGACCGGAGATTCCGGGGGGAACCTCTACATTTGGGGGAAAGGTCAGTTTGGGAATGGGGCGGGGAGAGATGGGATTGGGTTGAGGTGCTCCTAAATAGCAGCTCTGTCTGGTTGGGCTGAATCAGTCTAGCTACACAGCTAAATTTGTGAGTTGCTGCAGGGACAAATAATTATTTCACCCTTGCTGAATCCCTCAGTCGCCTTTTCTCACACACGGTTCATTCCCTATCTCGTACCGACCAGTCACATAACCATGTTAGCATTTTATTAAGCGCCTGTAATATTCCGCTGGTAGGACGCGGGTGGCGCTGTGGATTAAACCACAGAGCCTAGGACTTGCCGATCAGAAGGTCGGTGCTTCGAATCCCTGCAACGGGGTGAGTTCCCATTGCTCGGTCCCTGCTCCTGCCAACCTAGAAGTTCGAAAGCACGTCAAAGTGCAAGTAGATAAATAGGTACCGCTCCTGCGGGAAGGTAAACAGCATTTCCGTGCACTGCTCTGGTTCTCCAGAAGCGGCTTAGTCATGCTGGCCACATGACCCAGAAGCTGTACGCTGGCTCCCTCGGCCAGTAAAGCGAGATGAGCGCCGCAACCCCAGAGTCGGCCACGACTGGACCTAACGGTCAGGGGTCCCTTTACCTTTACCTAACATTCCTCTTGCATGATGTTAGCGAAGCTGGTTTCTACTGCAGAATAGGAATTCTTTCCAGGTTCTGTCCTGGGCAGGGGGGAAGGTTGTCCCGTCTAACAGCGTTGTCCTTCGCCTGGCAGGGGGGAACAGGATTTGCCATGCAGTGCCAGGAGCCCACGAAGGGGGCATCTTCGGCTTGTGTGTGCTGCGGAACGGGACCATAGTCACGGGAGGCGGCCGGGACCGCAGAGTCGTGCTTTGGGGACGGGATTACCAGAAGCTGCAGGAGAATGAGGTATTGCGGCCGGCCGGGTGGAGTCCTGCCTCCTTAGGGTAGCAGCAGTTCATGCCTTGCTTGGACCCAGACATGGCCAAAGGTGCTGCGGAACGAGGGCTCATAGAATCACAGAACTGTAGAGTTGGAAGGGGCCACAAAGGCCATCTGTTCCAACCCACTGCCACGCAGGAACAACACGTAACCAAACTAACCCCTGTGTTGCAAAGAGAACATCAGCAATGTCTAGGCAACACGAAGACCATGTACATACACTATGTTGTTGTTTAGTTGTGTCTGCCTCTTCGTGGTCCCCTGGACCAAAGCATGCCAGGCCCTCCTGTCTTCCACTGCCTCCCGCAGTTTGGTCAAACTCATGCTGCTAGCTTCCAGAACACTGTCCAACCATCTCGTCCTCTGTCGTCCCCTTCTCCTTGTGCCCTCCATCTTTCCCAACATCAGGGTCTTTTCCAGGGAGTCTTCTCTTCTCCTGAGGTGGCCAAAGTCTTGGAGCCTCAGCTTCAGGATCTGTCCTTCCAGTGAGCACTCAGGGCTGATTTCCTTCAGAATGGAGAGGTTTGATCTTGCAGTCCATGGGACTCTCCAGAGTCTCCTCCAGCACCATAATATTCCTTCAAACCATAACAAGTACAAAATGAAATCTTCAGTCTCAAAGTCTCTGAAAATCTTTAAATGAAGTGAGGTAGCAGACTTTGTACAATGAAAGACAAGCTGTGAAGCTTTGTGTATTCAGCTTCAGCAAATATGATGTCTGTCAGGGGTTTAGGAGCAGAGGCACGGGCAAGGGAGGAAACAGAGAGCGAAGGGGAGGAGGCAGAAGAAAAGATGAGTGATGACGACGACCCGAGATCTCCTAGTCTTTCCAGTGAATCAGAGGATTCACAGAAAGGAGCACCAGTGGCCAGGGCAAGGGGGGAGTCTAGGGGGGCACCCCAGGAAGATAGAGCCAGAGGGGACTCAGGGGGGAGCAGCTGGAAATCGGGACCAGCGTCACCGCCAGGAAGCAGGGAAGAGGAAGGGAGCCAGGGGGGAAGCGCTGGCAGCTCACCACAGGAGGGAGGGCATGAGTCAGGAGTGGCCACACCTCCATCGGGGAGCGAAGAAATGGTTAAGAGGAAAGTGGAAGGTTGGGCGCGCGCGCCAAGTTCAAATGCAGAGGAAGGCGGCGCAGTAAGCAGCCCCGAAAGGGAACCAGGTCCTAAAGCCCGGCGCAAGGAGGCAGGAGGGTCCGGGTCAGCGTCAGAAGAATCCCGGAAGGAAGAAGCCCCGGGGGGTAGAGGGACCCAGAGGAGGACAGTCAGGCGGAAAAGGTGGAGCAAGGCTAGGATATTAAGTTGGTGCACACGGGGCGGAGACTCAGACGGAGCTTCGCCGACCTAGCTACTAGACGTAGAGTTGCGCGCAGCAGCGTGAGAATGGAAACTGTAATTCAATAAAGACTTTTACTTAATGATCGCTGGCTAGCGTGATCCTCCGTGAGCTAGGATCTTCAAGCAGCTCTGACAGTAAGCTCCGTCTCCCTCTTGTGGGCATCTACAGCCTCGAGGAGGGGAGAGAAACAGGTGCCTACTAGCGAGCTCACGAACGGCAGACGACATGACGGCTGAGCAGCAGATAGAGGAACTCAGAAACGCAGTGGCACAACTGAACACCGAGGTTCTCGCATCCAGGAAGAGAGAGGAGGAGGCAGCCGCCGCCTGCAGGGATCTCCAGGTCAGGTTAGACGTGCTGACAAAGCAGACACCCCGGCAGGAGGGAATTGGGTTGGCGAGACGGACAGGCGGGCTGGTCTCTCACTTCGATGGGAACCTGCAACAGTATCCCAACTTTAGAGCCGACGTACTGTGCGCACTGCAACTGCTGCATAAAGACTTTAGAGATGAACAAGAGAGAGTGGGGTTCATCATGTCCCATTTGCATGGGGATGCGAAAGCATGGCTACGCAATTTATGGAGAGATAAGGATCCGGCGCTCCAGAATGCAGATGCCTTTATTAAAGCGATGGATGGGTGTTTTTTATCAAGTATTGACGTGGATCTTGCACGGAAGGAGGTGCATGGGCTGAGACAAGGGAGGGCCAGCGTCAGGCAGTATCATGCCCGCTTTTTCGCCTTGGTCAGTGCCCTGGAATGGGACAGAGATTCGGCTCCTGTAAGAGACCTCTTTTGGGAGGGGCTGCACAACTCGATTAAAGATGAGATCGCGAGGGGGGAGAGACCCCGAACCACCCAGGAGGTCGTTCAGAGGGCACTGGCAGTGGGGGTGAGGCTGGAAGGACGTCCGTGGAGCAGGGACGAAGGGCGTGGAGGGCGCGAACCAGCCGGGGGCCCCTCCTTCCTTCCCAGAGAAGCAGCGCGGGCGCAATCCACGCCTCCGCCAGGAGGAGGAGCCGAACCTATGGAGGTTGGAGGTGCAAGGGCTCAGTCAGCAACCAGAGCCCTAGCACCGGCAGCAGTGAAAGCGAAGCCTCCTAGAGGGAACAGGAAGTGTTACGTCTGTGAGGAGCCAGGGCATATGGCAAAAGAGTGTCCCCAGAGGCCCCACAAGCTCACTGCAGCCTCAGCAATGGTGACTGCAGCAACGCAGCAAGGAGGACCACAGCAGGGAAACGACGCTGTCTGGCTGGAGGAAGAGGCACTGGGGCCCAGCCAGACGTGTTAGTGACGCAGTCCCCAGAGATTTTACAGCCCGTGAACCCCCTCCCGCCCAAACCAGTAGTGAGGCTCACAGCATCTCTCCAGCTGCCCAATGGAATCACCATGGACGTGCCAATCACCATTGACTCAGGCAGCAATGCGGACTTTATAGGGCAGGACTTTGTCGACAGGCACGCTGTGCAGTTGCTGCCGGCCACACTGCCCCTGCAGGTTGTCACGGTGGATGGCAGGGAGCTGCTCGGGGGGCAAGTGGTGAAGCAGACGCCACCAATGGTGATGCGACTTGGGAATCACAGAGAAATCATCAGCTTCAACGTCACTCAACTATCAGACACGCCCATTGTATTGGGCATGAGTTGGCTGGACAAGCACAGCCCAACGATGGCTTGGTACCAGAGGCAGCTGACCTTCGGCTCTTCCTTTTGTGCTGAACACTGCATCGTGCCCAGGCAGGAAGGAGAGGAAGAGGAGTCACAGCTGCTGCTAGGCACGCTGCAAGCGATTCCCCACAAGTACGCTGAATTTTTGGAAGTTTTCTGCGAGAAGGAGGCAGACAGGCTACCCCCTCACAGACCATATGACTGCAAAATTGACCTGCTGCCGGGGGCGGCGCTGCCTAAAGGGAAACTGTATTCCATGTCAGAGGACGAACTGCAAGAACTCAAGGAGTTCATTGATCATAATTTGCAGCGCGGCTTCATCCGGGAGTCCAGGGCAGTGGGGGGCAGTCCCGTATTCTTTGTTAAGAAGCGGGACACGCCCCAAAAGAGACTCGTAGTGGATTACAGGATTTTGAACAGTGTGACTAGGCCATCGGACTTCCCCATGCCCCGAATTGACGACCTCCTCGCAAAGGTACGGAAGGGCAGAGTGTTCACCAAGTTGGACCTGCGGGGGGCGTACAACCTCATTCGCATGCGGGAGGGTGATGAGTGGAAGACAGCCATGTTCACGCCACTGGGGACCTACGAATATAGAGTTATGCCTTTTGGATTGCAAAATGGCTCCCACGTTTTTCAAGCATTTATGCATCACGTGTTGGCGGGACTTCTCTACAAGACGTGCGTCTGTTTCTTAGATGACATCCTGATCTTTTCGGAGTCGCAGCAGGAGCATGACAAACACGTCAAGGAAGTGCTGAGCAGGCTAAAGCAACATAGGCTCTACGCCAAGCTGGAGAAGTGCCAATTTGACGTGCCGGAGGTGGATTTTCTGGGCTACAAGCTGTCTGACAAGGGGCTCGCCATGGACAGCGCCAAGGTTCGAGCGGTGTTGGATTGGAAGAGCCCGCGCAACCGGAAGGAGGTCCAACGGTTTGTCGGCTTTGCGAACTTCTATCGCAAGTTTATCAAGGGCTTCGCGATGCAGACGGCGGCCATCACTGACACGCTTAGCTCCAAGAAAAAGAAGTTCATTTGGACAGAGCAGGCGGAGCAGTCCTTTCAGGCACTCAAGCGTCTCTTCGCGTCGGAAGAGCAGCTGCTTCATGTCAACCCCAGCAAGCCGATGAGGGTGGAGACAGACGCCTCGGACAGAGCCGTGGGGGCGGTCCTGCTGCAGAAAGACCCGCAGGGGGTGTGGCGACCGGGAGCGTTTTACTCCAGGAAGCTCAGCAAGTCCGAGCAGAACTACACCATATGGGACAGGGAGTTGCTGGCCATTCACGCAGCGTTCAAGGCGTGGAGGCATTTTCTGATCGGCGCCAAGCACACGGTGCAGGTTTGCACGGACCACAAGAATCTAGAGCACTGGCGCACGGCACAGTTCCTGAACCAGAGGCAGATACGTTGGGCTGAGTTCTTTGCGAACTTCGACTTCCGAATAGAGTATGTCCCGGGGGACACCAACATCATGGCAGACGCTCTCTCCCGTAAGCCACAGTATCTGGAGGACGCAACACCAGCGGCCGCCATGCACATCTTCGCACCAACAGTGTGGGCGTGCGCCGCGGCGACCGTGGACCTAGAGGCGGTGCGACGAGCGTTGCAGGGGGACTCCTTCGCACAAGCAAAGATGGCAGAGGTGCAAAGGGGCAAGGCAGCGGCCGACGGTTTCCAGCTAAGAGATGGATTGCTCATCCGTAAAGGGGCCATCTACGTGCCGGGAGACGAACTTCGAGCCAAGGTGCTGCAGCAGCTGCACGACGCGCCCACGGCCGGGCACTTTGGCAAGGAGAAGACGGTGGAATTAGTAGCCAGGGATTTCTGGTGGCCTGGAATGAGAGGGGAGGTCGCAGACTACGTGGCGAGGTGTGACACCTGCCAGAGGGCCAAACCAGTGCACAAACCGCCGGCCGGACTGTTGGAACCGCTGCAAACTCCGGTCGAACCTTGGGAAAGGGTGGCCCTGGACTTTGTCACGGATCTGCCCAGCTCAAGGGGCAAGACGGCAGTGCTGGTGGTGGTGGACCTGTTTTCCAAGATGGCGCATTTCATTCCGTGTGCTAAGGTGGCCACGGCGGAGCAAACCGCCAAACTGTTCATAGACCACGTGTTCAAGGTTCACGGTCTGCCACGGTCTATTCTGTCCGACCGGGGGCGGCAGTTCATCTCGAATTTCTGGCAGAAGCTGATGGGCTTCCTGAACGTCAAGATCAACCTGGCGTCGGCGAGACACCCGCAGACCAACGGGCAAGCGGAGCGGGTCAATGCCATCATGCAGCAGTACCTGAGATGTTATGCAAATCAACAGCCTGCGACGTGGGTGGATTACCTGCCGCTTGCCGAGTTCGCCTACAACAACACGAAGCACGTGTCCACGGGGGTCACGCCGTTCTTCGCCAACAACGGGAGGCACCCCAGAACCTTCCCGGGACTGGAAAGAATGGGGGAGGGGGAGCCGCAGACAGCAGATGCGTTCGCGTCGGAGCTGCAGGAAGTCCACGATCAGCTGAGGCGCCACCTGGAGCTGGCCAAGCACGCATACAAGGTACAAGCAGACAAGCACAGAAGGGTTGGAGAAGAGCTCCACGTGGGAGACTGGGTTTGGTTAGCAGCCCACGCAGTGCCGGCCAGGTCGTTGGCCAAGAAGAAACTAGGGCATAAACAACTGGGGCCCTACCAAGTCGAAGAGCAGGTCAACCCGGTAGCTTTCAGACTGGCACTTCCGGAGGGTTCCAGAATGCATCCGGTATTCCACAGATCGGTGCTCACTCCCTACAAGGCACCGCACAGGTTCCAGGAACCCGGAACGGCGCCGAGTCCGGCCAGAGACAGAACAGGGCACGCGGGAGTGGCACAGAAGGAGCGCATCAACGAAGTCACGGAGATTTTGGACTCCAGATGGGGGGAAGAGGGGGTAGAATACTTTCTCGCCAAGGAGGGCACCCCGGCCAGTGCGAACAGCTGGGTGCCGGGCTACGCCTTAGACGAACCTCTGCTCAAAGACGAGTTTCATGCCCTCTTCCCACATAGACCTATGCCAGCAGACTTTTTCGACGACTGGCTTTTCACGCCCACGCTTTCGGCCAGCACGTTCCGGGGGTTCGACTCGGACGAGGAACCGACACGAGACGTCCGTTCCCCGGAGGGGTCACCCTCGGGATCTGCCTCAGAACCCTCGTATTGGTGGGACGATAGGCCAGAGGAGCAGTTCCGCAGAAAGTGGCTGGAATGCTCAGGACGAGCAACGCCGCCAGGAGGAAGTGAGGGAGAGACGGACATGGACATTTTCGGGGACGACCCTGGTTTCGAGCACGGCGGCACAGAGATGGAAGCGGAGGTGACCGTCGTCGACGAGAGCAGGGAGGAAGACCCGGGAGAGTTCAGATGGAGGCCCGCCACGGGAAGCGACCGATATCCGACGTTCGTCCCTTTGCAACAGCAGCCCCCAGCTCCAGCACCGGAAGGAGGGGAGGGGGGAATGGGGGGCTTCGAGGGGGGGATGGATGTCAGGGGTTTAGGAGCAGAGGCACGGGCAAGGGAGGAAACAGAGAGCGAAGGGGAGGAGGCAGAAGAAAAGATGAGTGATGACGACGACCCGAGATCTCCTAGTCTTTCCAGTGAATCAGAGGATTCACAGAAAGGAGCACCAGTGGCCAGGGCAAGGGGGGAGTCTAGGGGGGCACCCCAGGAAGATAGAGCCAGAGGGGACTCAGGGGGGAGCAGCTGGAAATCGGGACCAGCGTCACCGCCAGGAAGCAGGGAAGAGGAAGGGAGCCAGGGGGGAAGCGCTGGCAGCTCACCACAGGAGGGAGGGCATGAGTCAGGAGTGGCCACACCTCCATCGGGGAGCGAAGAAACGGTTAAGAGGAAAGTGGAAGGTTGGGCGCGCGCGCCAAGTTCAAATGCAGAGGAAGGCGGCGCAGTAAGCAGCCCCGAAAGGGAACCAGGTCCTAAAGCCCGGCGCAAGGAGGCAGGAGGGTCCGGGTCAGCGTCAGAAGAATCCCGGAAGGAAGAAGCCCCGGGGGGTAGAGGGACCCAGAGGAGGACAGTCAGGCGGAAAAGGTGGAGCAAGGCTAGGATATTAAGTTGGTGCACACGGGGCGGAGACTCAGACGGAGCTTCGCCGACCTAGCTACTAGACGTAGAGTTGCGCGCAGCAGCGTGAGAATGGAAACTGTAATTCAATAAAGACTTTTACTTAATGATCGCTGGCTAGCGTGATCCTCCGTGAGCTAGGATCTTCAAGCAGCTCTGACAATGTCCAACACTGAACAGAGATTCCGGATATTGACTACCGTTTCGTAGAATTCTTTGTCAGCGTGGTGGGAGGATATGGAATTGCTTCATGAACCCACCTTATTTCAAATGAATGTATGTAAATGAAAATATCAAATGCTGTGGAACAGTGCTCATGCAATAATGTAGTGGCAGCATTCAATATTTGATGAAGAATTCTACGAAACAGTTGACAAAGCTTCACAGCTTGTCTTTCATCATACAAAGTCTGGTACCTCGGTTCATTTAGAGATTTCCAGAGACTTTGAGACTGAAGATTTCGTTTTGTACTTGTTATGGTTTGAAGGAATTCTATAAGAATAATAATAATAATAATAATAATAATAAATTTATTTATTATTTATACCCCGCCCATCTGGCTGGGCTTCCCCAGCCACTCTGGGCGGCTTCCAACCAAATATTAAAATACAGTAATACTGTATAATATAATACAATATAAATATAATACAATGTAAACATTGTCTATTGTGTATGTACATGGTCATCGTGTTGTCTAGATATTGCTGATGCAGAAACAACATGCAAGGCCTGTGAGGTGGAACTTCTAGCTTCTTGGCACAACTCCATCAGGGGGAACAGAGGCACAATAACTTCTTTCCTTGCTGGTTCATGTTACAGAGGTCTTCTAGTTCAGCACCTGACCTTCTGACAGCAAACAGCCAGCTGCAAATTTATTACTTATACCCGACCCATCTGGCCAGGCCTCCCCAGCCACTCTGGGTGGCTCCCAACAGGATATTTTGTTGTTTAGTCGTCTTAGTTGTCTCCGACTCTCCGTGACCCCATGAACCAGAGCATGCCTTGGAAACACTCTCTTCTCAAAGCTTCTCCATGGAGTTTTCTTGGCAAAATACTGGAGTGGCTTGCCAGTTCCTTCTCCAGGTGGACCACATTTAGTCTAAACTCTCGGCTATGACTTGTCCGTCTTGGGTGGCCCTGCGGGGCATAGCTCATCGCTTCTCTGAGTTATTCAAGCCCCTTCGCCACGACAAGGCAGTGATCCAGGACAAGATATTAGAAACACAATAAAAGATCAAACATTAAAAACTTCCCTGTACAGGGCTGCCTTCAGATATCTTCTAAAAGTCAGAGAGTTGTTTATTTCTTTGATATCTGAGGGGAGGGCGTTCCACAGGGCGGGGGCCACCACCGAGAAGGTCCTCTGCCTGGTTTGAGAGGTTTACAAATGGCGCAGGATGGCATCTTCTGTTGTTAACCCCCCCCCAAGCACTTGCTAGTTGGCAGTGAACTGTCTCTGAACTGTCTCTGACCACTGTCACAGTGGTCAGATCTGCCTACAGGTGAAATCTTTTTTTTTTTTAAAAGCATAATGCATTCATTCAATAAGCTCATTTGCTCATGTTTAACCTCAGTGGTGCTTTTTTCGGGTACCTATTTGTAAGTATTTTTTGTTTACTTAGTTAGATAAAGAAGTCTTACAAACAAAAAATACTTGCAAAAATGTATAAATTATTAAATAATATACAAATAGACCAAGAAATCAAAAGTAAGAACATGTTAAGGTGGGGACAAGATTTAGGTTATGAAATTGAATACAAAGATCGAGTTAAATTTTGGACAAAAAATTATAAAATTTTCAGCTTCTTATCAATTGAAAGAAAATTTCATGAAGATGCACCATAGATGGTATATGTCGCCAGACAGGTTGGCAAAAATGAAAAAAAATCGGGTGATAATAAGTGTTGGAGGTGTAATAGAATGATTGGAACCTTATACCATATGTGGTGACCATGTCCGGAAATTAATACATATTGGAATGTGATACACGAGGAAATTAAAAAGCTAATAAAAACATCACATAATAAAAAGCAAATCACCACTTGCAAACTGTTTCGGACGGACGTCTCTGCTAGCCCTGTCTGGGCATCTTCTGCTCTCCCTGAGGGGGTCTTTGTTTTCCTCTCCCTGCAGGTGCCTGAGGGATTTGGGCCAGTGCGCACCATTGCAGAGGGAAAGGGGGACTCGCTCTTTGTGGGCACCACCCGCAACTCAGTGCTCCACGGATCATTGGCGACTGGCTTCTCCCTCCTAGTGCAGGTAATATAATATAATAATAATATTATTTATAACCCGCTGGCTGAGCCTTCCCAGCCACTCTGGGCGGCTCCCAATCGAATGTTAAAAACAATACAGCATTAAAGATTAAAAACTTCCCTAAACAGGGCTGCCTTCAGATGTCTTTTAAAAGTCTGGTAGTTGTTGATCTCTTTGACATCTGATGGGAGGGCGTTCCACAGGGCGGGTGCCACTACCGAGAAGGCCCTCTGCCTGGTTCCCTGTAACTTGCCTTCTTGCAATGAGGGAACTGCTAGAAGGCCCTCGGCGCTGGACCTGAGTGTCCGGGCTGAACGATG
The DNA here is from genome assembly GCF_965112155.1 of Podarcis liolepis. Lineage (NCBI taxonomy): Eukaryota > Metazoa > Chordata > Lepidosauria > Squamata > Lacertidae > Podarcis > Podarcis liolepis. Next base: position 91,367,580 of record NC_139561.1, on the reverse strand, counting down.
GGGGTGGAGACGCTCCTTCAGGTATACAGGTAAGGAGGAGGGCAGCTACTGCGCAGGTTTATGCCTGGATTCGAAGAGGTATGGCGAATGGGATCACAGACGTACCACTGGGGTGACTGATAAGGGCCCCAAAAAAGCTTTGCCAGATCAGGCCAATGGCACTTCTGAACCAGCGTCACAGTGGCCAACCAGGTGCCCCAAGGGGACCCGAGTGCGAGAGCAGGTCTCCTCTGCTGTGCTATCCAGCAACTGGCGTTGCTCCCTCCAATTGTGGAGGCAGAGTGGAGCCTTCATCACAGCTAGTAGCCATCAATAGCTCCTCCATGAATTTATCTAAAGGTAAAGGGACCCCTGATCATTAGGTCCAGTTGTGGCCAACTCTGGGGTTGCTGTGCAGCTTCCGGGTCATGTGGCCAGCAGGACTGAGCCGCTTCTGGCGAACCAGAGCAGCGCATGGAAACGCCGTTTACCTTCCCGCCGGAGCGGTACCTATTTATCTACTTGCACTTTGACGTGCTTTCAAACTGCTAGGTTGGCAGGAGCAGGGACCGAGCAACGGGAGCTCACCCCGTCGCAGGGATTCAAACCGCCGACCTTCTGATCGGCAAGTCCTAGGCTCTGTGGTTTAACCCACAGCGCCACCTGCGTCCCAGAATGAATTTATCTAATCTTCATTTAAAGCCATCTAAGTTGGTGGCCATCGCTGCCTCCTGTGGCAGGGAGTTCCATAGGAAAACATTTCCCAAGAAACAGATAAAAGTTCCTTTAAGTTTTAAAGAGGGTTCCAGAATTTTCTTTAGTGGCACTTGCGGCTTGATGGGCGTCAGCTGGAGGTGCGGATAAAGGGAGGAAGTTGCAGTCTGCAATTTCAGCACGAGGAAAACACACATACGCACGCTGAGTTATACTGTGCTGGAGAGATATATTTAATTTTTAAATTTAATTTAATTTTTTATTTATACCCCGCCCATCTGACTGGGTCTCCCCAGCCACTCTGGGCGGCTTCCAACAGAATATCAAAAACAATACAGCGTCAGACATTAAAAACTTCCCTGAACAGGGCCGCCTTCAGGTGTCTTTTAAAAGTAAAATAGTTGTTTATTGCCTTGACATCTGATGGGAGGGCATTCCACAGGGCAGGTGCCACTATCGAGAAGGCCCTCTGCCTGGTTCCCTGTAACCTCGCTTCTCGCAGGGAGGGAACCGCCAGAAGGCCCTCAGCACTGGACCTCAGCGTCCGGGCAGAATGATGGGGGTGGAGACGCTCCTTCAGGTATACAGGACCGAGGCCATTTAGGGCTTTAAAGGTCAGCACCAACACTTTGAATTGTGCTCAGAAACGTACTGGGAGCCAGTGTAGGTCTTTCAGGACCGGTGTTATGGGGTCTCGGCGGCCGCCCCCAGTCACCAGTCTAGCTGCCGCATTCTGGATTAATTGCAGTTTCTGGGTCACCTTCAAAGGTAGCCCCACGTAGAGCGCATTGCAGTAGTCCAAGCGGGAGAGAACCACAGCATGCACCACTCTGGCAAGACAGTCTGTGGGCAGGTAGGGTCTCATCCTGCGTAGCAGACGGAGCTGGTAAACAGCTGCCCTGGACACAGAATTAACCTGCGCCTCCATGGACAGCTGTGAGTCCAAAATATAGAAGGCATGTAAATGGTTTGTATATATTTGTAATAAATGGTTGTGCAACCAGTCAAGCAATAAAGAAGCTCTTGATTGAGGAATTTGACTAGGACTCCTGTTCTTGTCGTCTGCCTCCGGGGAAATACTCCGCTATAAACAGTGAGAAGTGGTTTTGCCGAGGTGCCACCATGCAAGCAGAAAGCGCAGCCAAAGTGTGTGGGCGGTAACCCCTAATACCATAAGCTAAGCATGTGCTGCGTGGGAAAGGGCTTTCTTTTCCCTGCCCTGAATCTTCCAACAGCTTCATCAAGCACCAACTAATTCTACAGCAGGGGTGGCCAACTCTCAAAAGACTGTGATCTACTTTCAGAATTATAAATCTACCCCCATTTTGGGGGGTTCAGCTCAAAGTTGCTAACCCTTTTTTTAGGAAGGAGAAGAGCCCTGTTTTTGGGGGGTTAAAAATAAGCTTTTGGGGGGAGTTTCCGTTTTTTGGGGGGGTTAAAGCCAAGGGACGGGTGGTGCTGCGGGTGGTGCTGTGGTCTAAACCACAGAGCCTAGGGCTTTGCCGATCAGAAGGTCGGTGGTTCGAATCCCCGTGACGGGGTGAGCTCCCCTTGCTTGGTCCCTGCTCCTGCCAACCTAGCAGTTCGAAAGCACAGCAAAGTGCAAGTAGATAAATAGGTACCGCTCCGGCGGGAAGGTAAATGGCGTTTCCATGCACGGCTCTGGTTTGCCAGAAGCGGCTTAGTCCTATAAAGGCTACATAGAGAGAGCCTCCTTTCTTTGAGGTGTATTTCTCCACTAGATGTTGCAATACCAATCCTTGGTCTAGAGTTGATCTATGTGCCCTGAAACCAGCCTGGGCTTCCTTTAGGATGTGCTCCTGTTCCAGCCAGTCCGCAAGCTTTTCACGTAAGTGAGTTGCATAAAGTTTGCTGATGATGCTTAAGAGACTGATTGGTCTGTAATTGGCTGGATCAAGTTTACAGCCTTTCTTGAATATGGGAACGATGATTGCCAATCCCCAGTCCTCTGGTATTATTGCTGTTTGATCTATGCTGGTGAAAAGGGTGGCAAGGACTGGGGCCCACCAGTCAATATTGGCTTTGAGAAGTTCAGGAGAGATGTTATCTGCTCCCGGGGCTTTTCTGTGTTTGAGTGCCTGAATAAGCCTCCTAATCTCCGCGACCGACACCGGAGGCCACTCATCACCTGCCGCACACTGTATTAGTGGCTGTGTCAAAGGCAGAGCTGAATATGAAGATTGGAAAAATGCCTCCCAAGTCCCTGCAGGTATAGTATACTCCACTTCTGAGGAAGTAGGTCGCACTCCATTTGCTACCAGTCTCCAGAAGGTGGCCGAATCTCTCTCTCTGGATGCATCTATTAGGCATTTCCATTCTCTTTTCTGTGCCAGGAGTTTTTTGTTTTTGATCAAAATTTTATAATTTCGTTTATCTTCAAACCAGCCCGTGGGGAGTTGGGGTAAATTGGCAGATCTATAATTCTTGTATTTTTTCAGTAAATTTAGCTTCATATCCTGACATTCTTGATCAAACCAGGGTTTGGAGTTTTTATATACTGAGGATTGCCTACTTGGCCTGTTCCTTTTTTCCTTCAGGGAATCTTGAAGGAGTAAAATTAACTCCTGAAATAAATTTATCTTTAATTCATGGCTTGAGGAAGTTATAAGGTTTTCTCTCTTAGTGAGGAATTCCTTTGAGCATAGCCTACTTGAAATTTCCTTATGCAGTTCATCTGTCCATCTAATGCGCGAATATCTGAGCTCCAAAGCTGTAGGGCTCGAATGCTCGATTTTTTCAGCGCAGGATAAATCCTTTCCCGCAGCTACGAGTGCACTTAATGGCAGATGGTCACTGTCTAAGCGCTCCTCCACTTTGCATTCCAGAACTTTGTTTTGAAGATCATACGACACGATTATATAATCAATTGTGGAGGCGCCATTGTTAGATATAAATGTGAATTCTCCGACCTTCTCCCCCTCTGTACGGCCATTTAGTATAACCAAGTCCAACTTATTGACCAAGTGTAGTAGGCATAAGCCGGCATAATTGCAGCCTTTATCCTTTGAGATTCTAGCTGGTATTGGGTGGGTTTCCTCTATAATGGGGACTGTTTCGTGAAAATGGGCACACAAAGCCTCATCAGATTGTCCAGTTCTGGCATTTAGGTCGCCTGCCACCACTACAGAGGCATCAGGAAATTGATTTAGTAGTTTGTCAAGATACTGTTCTAACTGAGCCCAAGTATTTCTTATCAATCTTTTCTCTCTTTGTGGGGGTAGGTATACATTAATTAGCAGCCAGCTGTGGGTTCTCCACTGTACTTGCACAGCTGTGGCCAGATGGTCTAGTGGGTCTAGTTTTTTAAATGTGGCCCTTAGCCTTGTTGAGATTAAAGTAACTAACCCACCTTTAACTCGCCCCCCTCTAGTACTTAAAAGACCTGGGAGGGAGAACGCAGAAAAACCATTTAACTCCACTTCACTTGTGCTCCAGGTCTCCTGGAGAAACGCAATGTCATGTCTCTGGACATATTTAGCAAAGGATTGGTCAGAAACCCTCTTTTGCCAACCTGCAATATTCCAAGTTAGCAAGGCAAGGTTGCGCGTTGTCTTGCCAAAAATTGATCTTAGTCAATTTGCCTTTGAAAGATTTTTTGGGCCTATCTTTTTATCTGTTGGTTGGATTTCATTCATTTTGGCAATGTCCATAGATGTATTATCGCCCAGGTACTCAATGGAATCAGTTGAAGGGTGCAGCGTGCTAACATTAGTGATCAGTACTCCTTTTTTTGGTGAATCTACCTTGAGGTGTTCTGTTTGACTGATACCAAGTTCATCCTCATCCAGGTATCTCATGCTGGTCCAAGAGCGCGTTGTAGTTGTCATAGGGATGGTTTCCTTCTTAGATGGTAGATTGTTGCTGTCCCTTACGCACTGTGTTAGATCTGTTGTTAACAGGTTTATCTCCGCAATTGTAGAGGTATTATAAGAGTAATCTTTCATGGGGTCTATCTTGGCTTTTTCAGAGAGGTTCTCTTTCTTCAATTGACGACCCTTGATAGTTTTGCTTGCAGTGGGAGAGCTGGGTGACCCGTAGTCTTTCTCTCTCTCTCTCCCTTTTCCCCAGGGACACACGGAAGAACTCTGGGGCTTGGCCACCCACCCGGCTTTGGACCAGTTCCTGACCTGCGGGCAAGACAAGCAGGTTCACCTGTGGAGCGTGGCCACCCACCAGCCCCTGTGGAGCAAGGGGATCGAGGTGGGTTCTTGTGCCGGTTGGGGGGCAGAGGGGAGGACTGGGTTGGGGATTCCGTGTGGTGTTATATGTGAGGGGCAGGTGGGGCTCGCTCACCTGGGAAGGGAACTCTGACCCCAAACCTCCACTGCCTTGGGGGATATCTTCAGGAGAAAAAACTGCTCAGGAGGAAACCTTACACAAATCTGGAGGGGCGTCCCTAAGACAGTTGGATGGTGCCTTGTACGCCTCCTTCCAGCAATTCCGGTGCCAAATGTCTTCCTCTGCTTTCCTTTGGTGAGGCTGAGGATGGGGTGGGTGGATCTTGTCCTCTGGACAGCCCAGGACCTCCAGACACACTTCCCAGGCTTGTGCCCCGGGGAGATCACTTGGGTGATGCCAGTGCAGTTCCCTCCCCAATTCCCTGGTGACATAAAATGGTTCCCATGCTTAGTGCTACACATCCCATAATTGCACTTCCTTTCTCTGTCTCCTGCAGGACGCAGCTCGCTCGGCTGGATTCCACCCCAGCGGCTCTGTTCTAGTGGTGGGCACCGTAACTGGCAGGTAATTCTTATTATTTACAGTGGTACCTCGGGTTACAGATGCTTCAGGTTACAGACTCCGCTAACCCAGAAATAGTACCTTGGGTTAAGAACTTTGCTTCAGGATGAGCGGCGCGGCAGCAGCAGGAGGCCCAATTAGCTAAAGTAGTACCTCAGGTTAAGAACAGTTTCAGCTTAAGAACGGACCTCCAGAATGAATTAAGTTCTTAACCCGAGGTACCACTGTATTGGACGCGGGTAGCGCTGTGGTCTAAACCACTGAGCCTCTTGGGCTTGCCGATCAGAAGGTTGGCAGTTCGAATCCCCACGGCGGGGTGAGCTCCCGTTGCTTGGTCCCTGATCCTGCCAATCTAGCAGTTCGAAAGCACGTCAAAGTGCAAGTAGATGTGAAAAGTGAAGTTACAGGGAACCAGGCAGAGGGCCTTTTTGGTGGTGGCGCCCGTCCTGTGGAACGCCCTCCCACCAGATGTCAAAGAAATAAACAACATCTGAAGGCAGTCCTGTTTAGGGAAGTTTTTAATATTTAATGCTGTATTGTTTTTAACATTCGATTGGGAGCCGCCCAGAGTGGCTGGGGAAACCCAGCCAGACGGGCGGGGTATAAATAAATAATAAGAACAATAATTTATTTATTTATTTATTGGTAGCCAATTAATCTCCTCAGGGTTTTGGACAAGGGCCCTGCCTGGAGATGGTAATGATGATTTGAATTTGCATACCATTCTTCACCCAGGGTTCGCAGGGCGGTTCGCAATATTAAAAGCACAAAACAAGAACACAAAATTCGTAATGAAACGAAGCACGTTTAAAAGGCCGTAGAATGTTAACCAGCCGAAAGCCCTAAAGAGAAACTTGAAGATACGTCATGAACGTGCCAAGCGAGAGATTAAACCTGGGTCCGTCTGCTTCCCCTCTGAACTCTGGCCCTTCCCCAAAATCAGTCCAACAGATCTGATTATTTTTTCCCCTCTGGGGAGTCTCTTCCTCCCCTCCTGTCCTGCCACCACACAGCCAAAGAAACTGTCGCGTGGCCTCCTGGAAAACTTCCCCCTCCCTTCTCTGCTTCAATTCAGGTGGCTGGTGCTGGACACGGAGACGCGAGATCTGGTGACCATTCACACGGATGGAGGGGAGCCCATTTCTGTGGTCAGCTTCTCCCCAGGTAGGAAATGTGGGGGGGGGGAGAGAGGGGTACGGAGGGAGGAGCCAAGAGGTGGGTTTGGAAGGAAGGTTGTGGCAGAATCCTACCGTGATCTGTTGGTTTGTCTTTGCGTTTAGCTTCTGTTGTTGTTGTTGTCGAATTGTGATGTCCACAAGTACAGTGGTGCCCCGCAAGACGAATGCCTCGCAAGACGGAAAACCCGCTAGACGAAAGGGTTTTCCGTTTTGGAGGTGCTTCGCAAAACAAATTTCCTATGGGCTTGCTTCGCAAGACGAAAATGTCTTGCGAGTTCCTGCGGGTTTTTTTCCCTCCCCCCCTTTCCCCCAAGCCGCTAAACCGCTTATCAGCTGATCCTAAGCCGCTAAGCCGCTTAACAGCTGATCCGCTAAGCCGCTAATAGCGCTAATCCGCTAAGCCGCTAATAGGGTTGCTTCGCAAGACGAAAAAACCGCAAGACGAAGAGACTCGCGGAACGGATTCTTTTCGTCTTGCGAGGCACCACTGTAGCTTTTTTCCGCCTGGGAAAGGCAAGCAGAGCATTCGCTGTTAAGATAGGAGGGCTTGTCCTCTAAGTTCATTCCTTCGTTCTTAACGGAAGGAGCGTAAAGAGCTTTGGGTCAGACCAAAGATTCGGCTAGTTGGCCGGGGGGGAGAGGGTGTCCTGTCTCCCAGTGACCAGCCAAATGCCTATGGGAGGCCACAAGCAAAACATGAATGCAATTGCTCTCTCTCCCTCCTGCGATTCCCAGCAAATTATTATTATTATTATTATTATTATTATTATTATTATTATTATTATTATTATTATTATTATTCCACCCTATACCCGGGTGTCTCAGGGTGGTTCACAGAATAAAATCAAGATATAAAACCACAAAATACCTAATAGAAATAAAAACTACGCAATAGCCTGCCCCCCCCAAAAAAACACATTTTAAAAGGGCATAAGATGTCAATCAGATCAACCAAAGGCCTGGTTAAAAAGGAATGTTTTTGCCTGGCGCTTAAAGGTATATAACGAAGGTGCCAGGCGAACTTCCATGGGGAGAGCATTCCACAGATGGGGAGCCACTGCAGATAAGGCCCCGTCCTTGTGTTGCCACCCTCCAGACCTCTCGAGGAGGAGACACACAAAGAAGGGCTTCATAAGATGATCTCGGTCTGGGTATGTCCATAAGGAAAGAGGCGGTCCTTGAGGTATTGTGGTCCTGAGCCGTTTAAGGCTTTATAGGTCAAAACCAGCCCTTTGAATTGGGCCCGGAAGCTAATTGGTAGCCAGTGCGGTCAGACCAGGATCAGTGTAATACAGTGGTGCCCCGCAAGACGAATACCTCGCAAGACGGAAAACTCGCTAGACGAAAGGGTTTTCCGTTTTGGAGGTGCTTCGCAAGACGAATTTCCCTAGGGGCTTGCTTCGCAAGACGAAAACGTCTTGCAAGTTTGTTTCCTTTTTCTTAACACCGTTAATACAGTTGAGACTTGACTTCGAGGAGCAACTCATAGAACGCAGTGTACATAGTAGCCTTTTTTGAGGTTTTTAAAGACTTTGGTGATTTTTGAAGCTTTTCCAAAACTTCTTTTGCAGCCATTTGTTAAGCTTTTAAAACTTTTTGGGGGGGTTTTGGATTTTGGGTTGGGGTGTTTGGAATTCAAGGACTTGGTGTTGGGAAGGGGTTTGCAAGAATCTGGAAGCTTGTGGTTTTTTTCTGCATTTTTATGATTTTCTGTGACCATTGGGTCACTCTGCTGTTTTTTTAAAAAAATTCTGGGTTTGAATTTTGAAATGCTCTTTACAGTATGTGTGACTTTAAAGAGCACTTAATAAACTCTTGTTGTACCAAAATTGGCTTTGTTTGGCCTTTTTTTGACCATAGGAACGCATTAATTGATTTTCAATACATTCCGTCAATGCATTAATTTCGTCTTGCGAGGCACCACTGTATGCTCAAACCGTCTTGCTCCAGTGAGCAACCTGGCCACTGAATTCTGCACCAGCTGAAGTTTCCAAGCCGTCTTCGGTGGCAGCCCTACTTAGAATACAATGGGATTTGGAGGGACACTGAATCCCAGAGATATGTTGTTGCACTGTTCAATTTGTTTTTAACTACGCTTATGCAATTTTCTTATTATTTTTTTTGCCGGGTTGGGAATATTCTCTGGGACCTTTTCAGTGGAAAGCGATGCTGGAATATTACAAAAATAATAATAATCCTAAGACTATTGGAACTGACTCCTTTGGAAGGTGGTGGACTCTCCTTCCTTGGAGGTTTTTAAATAGAGGTTGGATGGCTGTCCGTCACGGATGCTTCAGCTGAGATTCCTGCATTGCAAGGGGGCTGGACTGGATGACCTCAGGGGTCCCCTTCCAAGTCTACCGCTCTCTGATACTAAGTGTGCACTGGAGACTAAAAATTCTGAGCTGCATTAAGACCCCCATTTTGCCTTCCAGTGACTTCCCACCCCTCCAGTCCCCTGACTCTTGCTTTTGTGCTTTGCAGATGGCAAATACCTGGCCCTGGGCTCCCATGACAACTTTGTCTACATCTACCTTGTTTCTGAGGGTGGCAGGAAGTATGGGCGCGTCGGCAAGTGTTCGGTGAGTGGAGGCACAACCAAAGACATTCTGCCGAGAAAGATTCCCTTCCTTCCTTCCTTCCTCCCTTGACTTCCTTTCACCCAAAGGTTACAACATCCAAAACGCCACGTTTAAAAACAACTTACAATCACAATATAAGGCGGGTGCTAAAGAAACACAAAAAGGGACACGGGTGGCGCTGTGGGTTAAACCACAGAGCCTAGGGCTTGCCGATCAGAAGGTTGGTGGTTCGAATCCCCGCGACGGGGTGAGCTCCCGTTGCTCGGTCCCAGCTCCTGCCAACCTAGCAGTTCGGAAGCACGTCAAAGTGCAAGTAGATAAATAGGTACCGCTCCAGCGGGAAGGTAAAAGGCTCTGGTTCTCCAGAAGCAGCTTAGTCCTGCTGGCCACATGACCCGAAAGCTGTACGCCGGCTCCCTCGGCCAGTAAAGCGAGATGAGCGCCGCAACCCCAGAGTCGGTCACGACTGGACCTAGCGGTCAGGGGTCCCTTTACCTTTACCTTAAAGATACACAGTGGACACTCGGGTTGCGAATGTGATCTGTGCGGGAGGCACGTCTGCAACCCACAGCACCGTGTCTGCGCACATGTGGGCTGTGATCTGGTGTTTCTGCGCATGCGCGAGCGCCAAAACCCAGAAGTAAACCGTTCCAGTACTTCCGGGTTTCGGCGCGTCTGTATCCCAAAAACACGCAACCTGAAGCGTCTGTAACCTGAGGTATGACAATACACCTCAAGTGCTGAAAACAGGCTAAAGAGTTGCGTCTCCAGGGGGTGGAATATTTACACCCCCCTTTCCTCTAGCCCAGACTTTCCAAAGCAGCTGACAAAAACTTACATATCGCAAAAGAAACACCCAAATCTAGTTTCAGAAGCAGAAACGTCCCTGTGGCAACATGGCTGAACGGGATCTCTTTGGTCCCCACTTGGGCAGTTGGGTCTGATGCTCAGCTATGAAGTATTTATAGCTATTCGGAGCATCTTCTGTTTCAGGCACCACCTGTTGCATCCTTGTAAGGCGGTCTCCGCCAAGCTGGTGCCCTCAATTATGTTTTGGACCACAACTCCCATCAGCTCCAGCAACGGTGCTGGCTGGGGGCTGATGGGAATTGTTGTTGTTGTTTAGTCGTCTAGTCGTGTCCGCCTCATCGTGACCCCCTGGACCAGAGCACGCCAGGCACTCCTGTCCTCCACTGCCTCCCACAGTTTGGTCAAACTCATGCTGGTAGCTTCGAGAACACTGTCCCACCATCTCGTCCTCTGTCGTCCCCTTCTCCTTGTGCCCTCCATCTTTCCCAACATCAGGGTCTTTTCCAGGGAGTCTTCTCTTCTCATGAGGTGGCCAAAGTACTGGAGCCTCAGCTTCGGGATCTGTCCTTCCAGTGAGCACTCAGGGCTGATTTCCTTCAGAATGGAGAGGGTTGATCTTCTTGCAGTCCATGGGACTCTCAAGAGTCTCCTCCAGCACCAGAATTCAAAAGCATCCATTCTTTGGCTCTTAGCCTTCTTTATGGTCCAGCTCTCACTTCCTTACATCACTACTGGGAAAACCAGAGCTTTATATCAAGGGCACCAGTTTGACAAAGGCTGCCATATTAAGATAGTGAAATACTGTAATATTGCAAGTGGGCAGCAGAGGGAGCTGCTCTGTCAGATATAGGGGTCCAGCCAGCCGTACAGCAGTGTTTCCCAACCGGTGTTCCGCGGCACACTAGTGTGCCGTGAGACACCGGCTGGTGTGCCATGGGAGGAAGGCGGGCGAGTCGGGCGGTGAGAGGCGGCGGCGGCGGCGAGGATCCGCGTCGAGCCGGGGGCGGCTCTGCGGTGGTGGTGCCGAGCGGCGGGGCAGCGCGCGCAAAAGGGAGGAGCGCGAGACAGCGGAGGAGGAGGAGGCCGGCATGTCCGGGCAGCAGCAGCAACAACAGCAGCAGCAACTCCCGCCGCCGCCCCCTCCTCCGCCCGCTATCGCCGCCGCCGCCTCAGCTGCCCTCGCTCTGCTGCCTCCTCCCACCCCGGCAAGGGGGAGGGGAAAAACTTTCGCTTTTGTGCGTCCCTCCCGGCGTGACGCTGCGCGCTGACGTCACGGGGCGGGGCTTTAATGGTGGTGTGCCGCGAGATTTTTTTCCGGCTAACAGGTGTGCCGTTGCCCAAAAACGTTTGGGAAACACTGCCGTACAGCATGTCTTTTTTTTTTTTTAAAAAAAATTATCCTTTTGAAAAATGGATAATGGTTTGTGGTGCTTCACTCCTCTGGGCAGGTACGGCTGTCCACAACAGCCTGATTTCCTGGGCTTTTTTTGACTTGGCCCCAGAAGATGCTGAACAACAGGAGCCTCTGGCCATGCGCAGAGTGTCCACCTCATCTGGGCGCAGCGAGGAGATTAGCAGGGCACACGGTGGCCGTGAGCGCCAGGGTCCTTTGCCTTGAAGTGAAATAAAGCGCCCTGGGCTCGGTTGGTTAGAGCGTGGGGCTGATAGTGCCAACGTGGCAGGTTTGATTCCTTTATGGGACAACTGCATAATCTCGCATTGCAGGGGGGTTGGACTAGATGATCCTTGGAGGTCCCTTCTGAGTCGACGATTCTGTGGTTTCTAAGGGGTTGTAGAGCATCAAACAACAATAATAATAACAATAAATTTTTATTTATACCCCGCCCTTCCCGGTTCAAAAACCGGGCTCAGAGCGGCTAACAACAAATTTAAAACACTTAATTATAAAAGCAGCATAAAATACAGTATAAAAACATGAATAACAATAAAATTCAAAAATCAATTAGATAATCCCCAGGGCTAGCTGGCTAAATTAGTCCTACTGGGCCAGCGAGGAGACCAGGGGAGAATTAGCTGTGGGATCCCAGAGCGGGTGATCTTCATAAAAGGGGAGGGGGAGGGAAGAGAAGGGAAATAAAAGATCAGGCTGAATTCAAATTAAAGGCCAGGTGGAATAGCTCTGTCTTACAGGCCCTGCGGAAGGAGGTTAAATCCTGCAGGGCCCTGGTCTCATGGGACAGAGCATTCCACCAGGTCGGAGCCATCACTGAAAAGGCCCTGGCCCTGCCAGTCTGACTTCCTTAGGGCCTGGGACCTCTAAACTGTGATTATTCATGGACCTTAAAGTCCTCTGCGGGGCAGCCCAGGAGAGGCGGTCCCGTAAATATAAGGGCCCTAAGCCACAAAGGGCTTTAAAGGTCAAGACTGGCATCTTGAACCTGACCCTATACTCCACCAGGATCCAGTGCGACTGGTAAAGCACTGGGTGAATATGCTTTATTGGCAGGGACCCCGTGAAGAGCCTCGGGGTTATGTGTGTAACAGGAAGTGTTCCCCTTGCAGGTGTGTGTGTGTGTGTGTCTGTCAATCAATCAATCAATCAATCAATCTAAAATCTCCCCTTTGCTTTAGGGTCACTCCAGTTTCATCACCCATCTGGACTGGGCCTTTGACAGCAGCTGTTTGGTCACCAATTCTGGCGATTACGAAATCCTGTACTGTGAGTATAGAGTTTGGGTTCTTGTTCTTAGCGCCACCTTTGCGCTGGGAGTGGGACTCGGAGGAGTCCTCCTTATCAGACCATCTTCTCCTTCAGAGTCTGTTTCCACAATCTGCGATCTCTGCAGAAGGAACAGCCCAGGTTCTGATGGCATTATGTGCTTTACATTTTCTTGTCTGTGTCTCCTTCCTCCTCCTGCTCCCTCCCTACAGGGGACCCCTCCACCTGCCGTCAGATCACCAGCGCTGAGGCCGTCCGCAACATGGACTGGGCCACGGCCACCTGCGTCCTGGGCTTTGGGGTCTTTGGTGAGTGTCTCCTGGCTGGGCGGGTTGTGTGAGCAAGAAATATAATAATAATAATAATAATATATTTTTTATACCCTGCCCATCTGGCTGGGCTTCCCCAGCCACTCTGGGCGGCTTCCAACAAAATATTAAAATGCAGTAATGTATCAAACATTAAAAGCTTCCCTAAACAGGGCTGCCTTCAGAAAGGCTCTGCGGGGCTCCCAAAACCAAGGCACACACTTTAACCTTTAACCCCCTCAGACAGGATGATGCCCTTGGCTCCGCCCAGAAGCACAAATGGAAGAAATAATAACAATAATTATTTATACCCCACCCGTCTGGCTGGCCGGGGGTGGTGGTCAGAGCTCCCCCACTTCCTCTTCTTAATAAATGATTTCTTTTATTTTCAAACAGTGAAAATGTCGGCAAGCAAGCCCCTGGTTACTGCTAAACCAGGCAGAATAGGATATGGCAAATGTCCCTTACAGATCGCCTGCACAACTCCTGCCAGTCCTTTCGTCCATGCGGGTGGTTGGCCCAGCAAGCAACAGAGGGTTTTCGTTTGGGCATTGCAGATTACGATGCACAAAACGGGAAAACGGGATGGGTTGACGGGATGTTACAACTTCTTTCTCCTGTATAATAATAATAATAATAATAATAATAATAATTTTATTTATATCCCACCCTCCCCAGCCGAAGCCGGGCTCAGAGCGGCTAACAACAATAAAAGTAATACAGCATTCTAAAATCAATTCATTCTAAAATCAATTCAAAATCAAATTAATGGCAACCATTGGGCTAGAGTTCTATGAGGATTACGAAAGGAGGAGGTCAGGCTGTGCCTTGGCCAAGGCCTGGTGGAACAGCTCTGTCTTGCAGGCCCTGCGGAAAGATGTCAAGTCCCGCAGGGCCCTGGTCTCTTGGGACAGAGCGTTTGACCAGATCGGAGCCACAGCCGAAAAGGCCCTGGCTCTGGTTGAGGCCAGCCTAACCTCCCTGTGGCCTGGGACCTCCAAGATGTTTTTATTTGAAGACCGTAAGGTCCTCCGTGGGGCATACCGGGAGAGGCGGTCCCGTAGGTACGAGGGTCCTAGGCCATATAGGGCTTTAAAGGGAAGCTTTTTAATGTTTGGTGTTTCGCTTTGTTTCTATATATGTTGGAAGCCGCCCAGAGTGGCTGGCGCAACCCAGGCAGATGTGTGGCGTACAAATAAGAAAATTATTACAGTCGTACCTTGGTTGTCGAACGCCTTGTGACTCAGACGTTTTGGCTCCCAAACGCCGCAAACCCGGAAGTGAGTGTTCCAGTTTGCGAACGTTCTTTGGAACCCGAATGTCCGACGGGTCTTCCGTGGCTTCTGATCGGTTGCAGGAGCTTCCTGCAGCCCATCGGAAGCCATGATTTGGTTTCTGAACGTTTTGGAAGTCAAACGGACTTCTGGAACGGATTCGGTTCTACCTCCAAGGTTGTTGCTGTTTAGTCATTTAGTCGTGTCCGCCTCTTTGTGACCCCCTGGACCAGAGCACGCCAGGCCCTCCTGTCTTCCACTGCCTCCCGCAGTTTGGTCAAACTCATGCTGGTAGCTTCGAGAACACTGTCCCACCATCTCATCCTCTGTCGTCCCCTTCTCCTTGGGCCCTCCATCTTTCCCAACATCAGGGTCTTTTCCAGGGAGTTTGTCCATAGAGTTTTCTTGGCAGGGATACTGGAGTGGCTTGCCGGTTCCTGCTCCAGGTGGATCACGTTTGGTCAAAACTCTCCACTATGACCTGTCCATCTTGGGTGGTCCTGCACGGCATGGCTCATAGCTTCTCTGAGTTATTCAAGCCCCTTCGCCACGGCAAGGCAGTGATCCATGAAGGGGACTTCCAAGGCACGACTGTATTATTATTACTGTTATTTCCGCCGCTGACTTTTTCTCTGCCCTGTTAGGGATCTGGCCGGAGGGTGCGGACGGCACCGACATCAACGCCGTCTGCCGCTCCCACGACGGGAAGCTTCTGGCGTCTGCCGACGACTTCGGCAAAGTGCACTTGTTCTCCTACCCTTGCTGCCAGCCGCGGGTGAGCCTCCCGCCCCACCTCCCCAGGGTCTCTTACCCTCTCGTCTTGCCCCGATCCTTTCCTTCTGCTCTCATTCTAAGTACCCAATCCCAGAAGCCAGAACAGCAAGAGGGATCGCTGCGCAGTGAAAGCAGCAATCCCTCTTGCTGTTCTGGCTTCTGGGATAGCTGCGCAGCCTGCATTCGCTCCATAAGACGCACACACATTTCCCCTTACTTTTTAGGAGGGGAAAAGTGAGTCTTATAGAGCAAAAAATACGGTAACCTGAAAGTGGGCAAGGGGCGTTCTGAGACTTCCACACCAACCTCTCTTGGCTCGTCTCTTTCCCAGTTGCTCGCGGCATCCGCCACTCAACCCCATTCCCCCCCGGTTTCCGCAGAGCCTGCATGTCTGGGTTGCCCCCCCCCCCATCCTTAGCCCAGTGGTTCTCAAAAAGATTTCTCTGGGCCACACCTTCAGAATAAAAAATTGCTCGCAGCACACCGATTTTTTAAATATAAGAAATACGTTGGAGGACAAAAAGAAACAACTCGTTGAATTATAACATAGAGCACGACTGCTTTATAATGTTATCACGGGACACACAGCAAATAGAGAAGCGTGCAGCTACCTAAGAACGTGAATCATTCCCCAAATACAATTATAAACAAGCCTATATGTACCTTAAGTATGTAGGCAAACTCAAGGGGAAGTATGAGCTCACTTTTTCTTGGGTGATCTCATTTATAGGATGAGATTGTCCTCAGTGTCACTCGATGCTCTTGCTCTCGTTTTGAAAAGACAGCTGTCCATATTCTGCAGAGGAAAAAGAAACTATACTGTATTACACTGAAATGTTTAAATGATTAATAATAATAATAATAATAATAATAATTAATAATAATAATAATTTATTATTTATACCCCGCCCATCTGGCTGAGTTTCCCCAGCCATTCTGGGCGGCTCCCAATCAAGTGTTAAAAACAATACAGCATTAGACATTAAAAACTTCCCTAAAGAGGGCTGCCTTCAGATGTCTTTTAAAAAGAAGATAGCTGCTTATTTCCTTCACATCTGAAGGGAGGGCGTTCCACAGGGCGGGCACCACCACCGAGAAGGCCCTCTGCCTGGTTCCCTGTAACCTCACTTCTCGCAATGGGGGAACCGCCAGAAGGCCCTCGGCGCTGGATCTCAGTGTCTGGGCAGAATGATGGGGGTGGAGACGCGCTCTCAGGTATCCTGGGCCGAGGCCGTTTAGGGCTTTCAAGGTCAGCACCAACACTTTGAATTGTGCGCGGAAACGTACTGGGAGCCAATGCAGATCTCTCAGGACCGGTGTTATGTGGTCCCAGCAGCCGCTCCCAGTCACCAGTCTAGCTGCCGCATTCTGGATTAATTGCAGTATTTGATTGTCTTGGAATCTCCCCCCCAGCCCCACTTGCCATCCTCGGAGTTACAAGCTTGGTGGATCAGGGGAACGCTGTGGACATAGTGTATCTTGATTTTGGGAAGGCTTTTGACAAGCGGGGCAGCCAGC
Source organism: Podarcis liolepis (assembly GCF_965112155.1). NCBI lineage: Eukaryota > Metazoa > Chordata > Lepidosauria > Squamata > Lacertidae > Podarcis > Podarcis liolepis. Next base: position 91,351,002 of record NC_139561.1, on the reverse strand, counting down.
CTTTGTGTGTGGGGTTTCTCCTGAGACCCATTTCCTCTCTCTTGCTCCAGGCCCCCAGCCACACGTACAACGGCCACAGCAGCCACGTCACCAACATTGCCTTCCTCCACGACGACAGCCTGCTGCTCTCCACCGGTGGGACTGACACCAGCATCCTCCAGTGGCGCCTCGTCTAGGGGGAGGGCAGGGCAGGGCGGGGGGCAAGTGGGGCTTTTCCCCTCCCAGGGGGAGGGAACGGGGCAACGAGTAGGGTTGGGGGTGGGGTTGGATCCTATTAAACACTTTTTGAGGTTGGGAGTGACAGCAATGTGGGGGGTGGGATTGTGGAAAGAGGAAGATTTAAAGAGAGGATACGGCGGAGCTATATTTTACAGACATCTCTATATGAATAATGATAATATATATCCAGATCTATCTCTATATATCTATATTTAAAGGCTGGAGGTTGCACAGGCTGAGAATGTGACGGTGTTGGCGGGGGGGGGGCTTATTCCCAAATTGTGAGGCAGCCCCTGCTCCCCTCCTTAAAGAAATCACGGAGGGAGAAGCTGCCGCCCGCAGATTTCGCTCTCCTCCCCAGACTATGGATGTCAAGCAGTTTGAGACCTGCTTTGACCGGCGAGGCTTTTCATTCCTGCTCCCCCAATCTCCCCCATTCCCTATCCCACCCAGAGCTTTGCAAAGAGGCATTGAGTGAGGGAGCCAAGAGTCCTTTTTTTTGCTTTTCCGGACATCCTTCTCCCCCTCCATGAATTTGCTCATCTTCCTTTGAAGCCACCTGTATCCCTCCATCACATTCCCCAAATCGGTGCTTTGGAGAAGGGCTTTCTCTCGCCCGCCCTGGGTTTTCATGCAAAATGGGCCTTGCCCCCCACTTTATGCATGCAGCCATGAATTAAGACGGCTGCCCTTTCGCGCCACGACTTGGCCAGGCTTCCCTAACTGGCTGGGGGATGGTGGGGAATTGTATATTCCTTAACTGACGGAGGGCGTCAGGTTGGAGATGGGTGAATAGCAATATTGGGAGCAGAGGAATCCCTTGTCGCTGTCTGAGTCAGAGGACAAGGAGAGGCGTCCTGGGGAGCTAAATCGGAGGGTATGGGGACAACATAATCTCCTTTTTTAAAACTCCCAACAGAGTCACATTTTCAGCCCAGGTTGGCGGTATTTTGCACTGGACATATTGATGGTTTGGGGATGGGGGGGGCGGCACGCGTTTTTGGCAATTTCAGGGCCCGACGAGGAGCAGGAAGGTGGAAGGGGAGGGGCAAAGCATGTCTGTCTGTCTGTCTTCTGTATTTTCCAAAGAAAATGTGGCAGAGCTTAGAAAGCTGTTTAATAAGAATACGACAATAAAAAGAGACCTAACAACGCACACACACACACAGACACACGCCTTCCTGTGTGTAAATGTCATTGTCAGGGGCAACTCCTGAACCTTAAACAGACCTCACAGGGTGAGCCTAAACAAGCAGCCTTTTCCGAGGTCAGGTATGCGGTCGAATGCGCTCGCGGCGAATTTGTTTGCCCAATGAATGTCATGCTGCCTGGAGCAAAAGGAGCCTGGGGTAGCTCAGCTGGTGACAGCATGGCTTGGATCGCCATATGGGACAGCTGCATATTCCTGCCTTGCAGGGGGTGGGTTGGGATGGATGACCTCGGGGTGCACCCTCCATGATTCCATCACCCCCTGCTTGGGGCTTTTCAACGTACGGCCTCTTTGCTCGGAGGAACAGGAGCGGTCCCAGAGCTAAGCCCCTTGAGCATAGCCTGGGGTTGGGGCCAGAGGATTTTGGAAAGCCCTTCTATAGAAATGCCAAAAATCCACCCTCCCCTGTGTCGCTGGCTGATGAGTCCCAGGGTGCAGTGAAGCCTCGCCAGCTCCTTCTCATCATCTGCAGCTGCTGCTGCTGCTGCTACTGGATTATTTTCTCTCATCTCTGCTTCTCTCTCAAAAAAAGAGGATTTAAGAAAGCAGGCAGGGAAGGGAGAGCGGGGGGGGGGGGCAAGCTCATCTAGGATTATGTAATTCGGCGATCAGGCGACACAGGACTTTTTTTGTGTGTGTGTGACTGTAAAGATGAGACCAGAAACTAGCTGAAATTCCAGCTGAAGAAATCACACCTGGAGTTGGAATGTGACTACCGGTCTCTCTTCAATAGCAGAAGAGCACCCGCTGGATCAGGCCCAATGGCCCATCTAGTCTGGCATCCTGTTCTCACAGTGGCCGACCAGATGCTCATTATGGGATACCAGTGAGCAGGATCCGAGCAGAATATATTACTATTAATAATAATAATAATAATTATATACTGTACAGTGGTACCTCTGGTTGTGAACAGGATCCATTCCAGAGACCCATTTGCAACATGAAAAGAGCGCAACCCACAGTGGCGCGTCTGCACACGTGTGGGTTGCAATTCGTGGGTTCTGCGCATGATGTCATTTTGCGCTTCTCTGCGAGCAGCGAAACCCGGAAGTAACCCTTTCCAGTACTTCTGGGTCACCGCGGGACGTAACCTAAAAGACCGTAACATGAAGCAGACATAACATGAGGTATACCCCGCCTAGCTGGCTGGGTTTCCCTAGCCGCTCTGGGCAGCTTCCAATAAAATATTAATAATAATAATAATTTATTATTTATACCCCGCCCATCTGGCTGGGCCTCCCCAGCCACTCTGGGCGGCTTCCATAAAAACCAAAAATACAATAAAATATCACACGTTAAAAACTTCCCTGAACAGGGCTGCCTTAAGATGTCTCCTGAATGTCAGGTAGTTGTTTATCGCCTTGACATCTGCTGGAAGGGTGTTCCACAGGGCGGGCGCCACTACCGAGAAGGCCCTCTGCCTGGTTCCCTGTAGCTTTGCTTCTCGCAATGAGGGAACCGCCAGAAGGCCCTCGGCGCTGGACCTCAGCGTCCGGGCAGAATGATGGGGGTGGAGACGCTCCTTCAGGTATACTGGACCGAGGCCGTTTAGGGCTTTCAAGGTCAGCACCAACACTTTGAATTGTGCTCGGAAACGTACTGGGAGCCAATGCAGGTCTTTCAAGACTGGTGTTATATGGTCTCGGCGGCCGCTCCCAGTCACCAGTCTAGCTGCCGCATTCTGGATTAGTTGTAGTTTCCGAGTCACCTTCAAAGGTAGCCCCACGTAGAGTGCATTGCAGTAGTCCAAGCGGGAGATAACCAGAGCATGCACCACTCTGGCGAGACAGTCCGCAGGCAGATAGGGTCTCAGCCTACGTACCAGATGGAGCTGGTAAACAGCTGCCCTGGACACAGATTTGACCTGTGCCTCCATGGACAGCTGTGAGTCCAAAATGACTCCCAGGCTGCGCACCTGGTCCTTCGGGGGCACAGTTACCCCATTCAGGACCAGGGAATCCTCCACACCTGCCCGCCTTCTGTCCCCCAAGAACAGTACTTCTGTCTTGTCAGGATTCAACCTCAATCTGTTAGCCGCCATCCATCCTCCAACCGCCTCCAGACACTCACACAGGACCTTCACCGCCTTCACTGGTTCTGATTTAAAAGAGAGGTAGAGCTGGGTATCATCCGCATACTGATGAACACCCAGCCCAAACCTCCTGATGATCTCTCCCAGCGGCCGCATGTAGATGTTGAAAAGCATGGGGGAGAGGACAGAACCCTGAGGCACCCCACAAGTGAGAGCCCAAGGGTCTGAACACTCATCCCCCACCACCACTTTCTGAACACGGCCCAGGAGGAAGGAGCGGAACCACTGTATAACAGTGCCCCCAGCTCCCAACCCCTCAAGACGGTCCAGAAGGATGCTATGGTCGATGGTATCGAACGCCGCTGAGAGATCCAGCAGAACTAGGAAACAGCTCTCACCTTTGTCCCTAGCCCGCCGGAGATCATCAACCAGTGCGACCAAGGCAGTTTCAGTCCCATGATGAGGCCTGAATCCCGACTGGAAGGGATCCAAATGGTCCGCTTCTTCCAGGCGTGCCTGGAGTTGTTCGGCAACCGCTCGCTCAATCACCTTGCCCAGGAATGGAAGATTTGAGACTGGGCGATAGTTGGCCATCGTGGCCGCATCTAAAGATGGTTTTTTAAGAAGCGGTTTAATAACCGCCTCTTTCAGCGGGTCTGGGAAGGCTCCCTCACGGAGGGAAGCATTCACCACCCCACGAAGCCCATCGCCCAGCCCTTCCCGGCTTGCTTTTATTAGCCAGGATGGGCAAGGATCCAGGAGACAGGTGGTTGGTTTCACTCGTCCAAGCAGCCTGTCCACATCCTCGGAGGTAACAGATTGGAATTGATCCCACTCAACTTGACCAGACAGAACTCTTGCACTCTCCCGCCCCGGCCCTGCTCCCACGGTGGAGTCTACTTCTTCCCGAATCTGAGCGATTTTATCTGCAAAAAACTTTGCAAAATCATTGCAGGAGAACATGTGGCCCGTACTGGGCCCCGATGTTGCAGGTGGTTCCGCTAAATTGTGAACCACCTGAAAAAGTCTCCTGCTGCTGTTTTCTGCAGATGCAATAGAGGCGGTGAAGAAATTCTTCTTCGCCGTCGCTATCGCCACTTGGTAGGCTCGACGTTGAGCTCTAACCTGTGTCCGGTCAGATTCGGAATGAGTTATCCGCCACCGGCGCTCTAGCCGTCTCAACGATTGTTTCATTGCCCTCAGATCCGTGGAAAACCACGGGGCTGTCCGGGCTCCATGCAATCGGAGAGTGCGCTTCGGAGCCAAACAGTCAATAGCCCTGTTACAGATGGGTAGCCGTGTTGGTCTGCCATAGTCAAAATAAAAAAAATCCTTCCTGTAGCACCTTAAAGACCAACTAAGTTAGTTCTTGGTATAAGCTTTCGTGTGCATGCACACTTCTTCAGATACACAATAGCCTGGTTAACTCCACATTCCAGCGGGCCACCAGGGAATCAGCTGAAAGGCCATCAACATGGGATAAAGCATCCCCTACCACTCTCTGGAAACCATTTGGATCCATTAAGTGGCGGGGGCGGACCATCCGAATTGGTCCCACCTCCCTGCAGAGGGGAAGGGTCGCGGAGAAGTCCAGTTGCACCAGGAAGTGATCTGACCATGGCACTTCTTTCGTTTCGCTTTTACTTAGTGTCAGATCACCAACATCCATAGAGGTGAACACCAGGTCTAAGGCATGCCCGTGGCTATGAGTTGGGCCAGACTTATTCAGGGACAGCCCCATGGAGGCCATGCTTTCCACGAAGTCCCGAGCGGCCCCTTGTAAGGTCATGTCGGCATGAATGTTAAAATCCCCTAGGACAACCAAACTAGGTGTCTCCAGGAGGACATCCGCCACGACCTGAAGCAGCTCGGGCAGGGAATCCTTGGTGCAGCGGGGAGGTCGGTACACCAAAAGGAATCCTGTACTGCCCCTATTGCCCAACTTCCAGAACATGCACTCAGAGAACTGGGTCTTTCCAATAGGACGCCTGGTGCAAACTAATGACTTCCTAAAAATCACTGCAACCCCCCCTCCCCACCCACAAGGCCTGGGTTGCTGTGCGTAAGAGAAACCTGGTGGACAAGCAGCGGCAAGAACAGGCCCATCTGCTTCACCCAACCAAGTCTCTGTTACACAAGCCAGGTCAAATCCTCCATCCATGATCAAGTCATGGATGGCAGTGGTCTTCTGAATCATTGACCTGGCATTGCACAGCAGCACCTTCAGGCTATGTGGGTATCCCTTGCTGATTCTAGTATCCGTCCGGACAGGACCAGACCCGGAGGCAGGGATAGTCCTCAGACAACGACTAAACCTGCCTCCTCTGTAATGACATGGTCTGGTCTTAGCGTAACTCCTCCTCCTACCCGTGATCACTGAGATCGGTTGTCCCAGTGCATCCCCCCCTGTGGAACATGCCCCAGCCATTTTGTGGGCTGGGGCCCACTCCCCGGCAGCCCTGACCCCTCCCCCTAAAAACAAAATAACACCTTAAACAAACAAACAAAACCAATAAAACAATACAAACAAAAAATATAAAAATTACAAAAACATCAAAATAAAAAAATAATAATTCCCCAAGCCCAACCAAACATCAACCCCACCCCCCACATACAAAAAATCCAGAAAAAATACAATACAGTGGTACCTCGGGTTAAGAACTTAATTTGTTCCGGAAGTCCGTTCTTGAAACTGTTCTTAACCTGAAGCACCACTTTAGCTAATGGGGCCTCCCGCTGCCGCCCCGTGATTTCTGTTTTCATCCTGAAGCAAAGTTCTTAACCCAAGGTACTATTTCTGGGTTAGCGGAGTCTGTAACCTGAAGTGTTTGTAACCTGAGGTACCACTGTAGTCCGTTAAACAAGATGCAACACTCTTACTTCCTGTGGCTTCCAGCATCTTGCATTCGGAAGCATGGCTGCCTATGAGGCAGAGCACAGCCATTGGGACCAGTGGCTATCGATAGCCCTCTCCTCCGTGCCCAAATCTGGGCAAGGGCACCCGTGGCTGCTCAGTGTTGCTGGACTCCCAGCTCCCACCCTCTCCCAACTACTGCATAGGCTGCCTGGGGCTGGGGTACCTGGAGGTCCAACGATATTTGGAGAGCCATGGACGTCCACTCCTGTGCCAAATCAAGCCGACCAGGATTTTTCCTTAAAAGGTCTCCTGCAGCAGGGCTTCCACTGCCTCCCCCCCAAAAAAAACATCTGCCACATTTCTAGTAGCAAAGGTTCTTCCAAACGTTCTCTCTAGAAATCAGTTTGTTCCCCTCAAATGCAATACGCTGGAGGTTGTCCCCGGATGGTTTTAGCCGTTGACACCTGAGTACAGTGGTACCTTGGGTTACATACGCTTCAGGTTACACACTCCCACTCCACTAACCCAGAAATAGTGCTTCAGGTTAAGAACTTTGCTTCAGGATGAGAACAGAAATCGTGATCCGGTGGTGCGGCAGCAGCAGGAGGCCCCATTACCTAAAGTGGTGCTTCAGGTTAAGAACAGTTTCAGGTTAAGTACGGACCTCCGGAACGAATTAAGTACTTAACCCGAGGTACCACTGTATTTGCTACATGATGGTATATTTGCCAGACAACACATCATAATATTTAGGATTTTATCATACAGTATTCTGTTAATGTACAATTCTTGGAGCCGACGGTTTACGAGATTTCGGGACTGCTGAGGCCCTGTCAGTTTCAAAATATTCAGAGGGATCCCTCTGCCTCCGGCAAATGCTAAGCGCTTGAATTTTGGTGTTAAATGTGATGTTCGAGATCTAAGCTGGTTTGAAGCCTCACATGCAGAATTAAAAGCGTCGTCCTTATTCTCCCTTTCAGCACAGAGAGCTGATCCCGATGTTCTATAAAACAGCCGTCCAAAGTCTAGAAGAGAAACTGGCACAGACCAGAAAGAGAAGCAAAGCTATTTTGCAGATTTATTTTAATAGAGGGAAAAATTAATTAAAGCTCTGGTGGGGAACAGGAGCTGACTAAGTGGCAGGAAATTAAAGGATATTTGCCACCACCGTGCTGAACAGGAAACATTATTAAAGGGGCAGTAGCTGGCCACAGGAAGCTGCTAATTCAGCGTAGGAAAGGGCGTCTGCTGAAGGGGAGCTATTCTGAGAGGGACATTTTGGGGTGAGGTGGGGTCATCCCAAGGAAGAGGTGGAATTCCTCTCTCGGCGATCACTCGTGGCCGAGTAAGATTGAACGCAGTCTTAGTGCTGTGTCCGTAAGGTGACTGTGGAGGCCAGTTCTGGATCCACACGTCCTTCCACAGTGGGGACATTGGTTTCTGCGTGGGAGTTAATCACAATGAAGATGTGCCAAACATGCCTTCCTCTTAGTTCATTTCTCTTTTCCTGACTACCAAAGTCATGGCACCTTTGGTAAAGGCTATTCTCTAACTGGAGCGCTCGCAGGCCAGCGTTGCCCAGTTGGTACCTCAGTGGTACCTCAGGTTAAGAACTTAATTCGTTCTGGAGGTCCGTTCTTAACCTGAAACTGTTCTTAACCTGAGATATCACTTTAGGTAATGGTGCCTCCCGCTGCCGCCACATCGCTACTGCGCGATTTCTGTTCTCATCCTGAAGCAAAGTTCTTAACCCGAGGTACTATTTCTGGGTTAGCAGAGTCTGTACCCTCAAGCGTCTATAACCTGAAGCGTCTGTAACCCAAGGTACCACTGTACATTTTTCCCTAGATTTGCCTTGAGAGCGTCTTTAAACCTCTTCTGTTGTCCACTGGCATTGCGCTTTCCATTCTTAAGCTGGGAATAGAGTAGTTCCTTTTGGAATAATAATAATAATAATAATAATAATAATAATAATAATAATAATAATAATTTATTTATACCCCACCCATCTGGCTGGGCTTTCCCAGCCACTCTGGGCAGCTTTCAACAAAATATTAACATACCACAATGCATCAAACATTAAAAGCTTCCCTAAAGATGTCTTCTAAAAGTCTGGTAGTTGTTCTCTTTGACATCTGGTGGGAGGGCGTTCCCCAGGGAGGGCGCCACCACCAAGAAGACCCTCTGCCTGGTTCCCTGTAACTTGAAGACTTCCACTTGGCTATGGAGAAGCAAACCTTTGACAGCACTTAAGGGCTCTCGCGTAGAAACAATCTTAGCCAGACGCCTGGCCCATCCTGCACCCCTTAAACAGTATAAACACTGACAACTGGGAAACACTGGCCTGCGAGTGCTCCAGTTGGAGAACAGCCTTTACTAAAGTGTCCTGGGCTTTGAAGACACTCGAACTCAGGACGCAAGGGAGAAACATGCTAAGAGGAAGGCATGCTTGGCAAATCAACTCCTGCCCGGAAACCAATGTCCCCACTGTGGAAGGATGTGTGGATCCAGAATTGGCCTCCACAGTCACTTACGGACTCACTGCTAAAACCGTGTTTATGCAAGACAATCTTACTTGGCTACAAGGGATCGCCAAAGAAGAAGAGGAGGAGGAGGAAAATTCTCAGTCCCACTTCATCTCCTGCTCCCACCCAGTGAGATGGAATCCAACATAAAAGCTTTGCTGACAAATGTCAGGCAATTTACGCTGCAGCAGTTTTCTGGGTCTGCTCAGCTGTGTACATTGTGCGGGTATATTAAAAGGAGAAAATCATTCTTTTCTCTGTTGCCCTAGGTAAAAAAGATTTGCTCTCATTGGCAGGAGTGCTAACCATGTTCACCAGCAATTGGAGCCGGGGGGGGGGGGAATAGGTGCATAAAAGTCTAGAGGGATAGGGAAGGGAGGGTCAATAAACCCCAACTGACCTTCTATGATTAATTTCCAGCAGCAGCAGCTTCTGGGAAGGGAGGAAGGTGGAGGATTTGCTGCCAATTAATGGCTGTTTCCATGGAACTCCTTGCATGGTTATGGCCAACACGAAAAGTAACATGGGCTGACCCAACTCTATGATTCTATGATTCTATGATAGGTTTCCTCAAGCACGTTACCCTCTGGATTTGCCAAGATTGGCATAATCTAATAGCAATAATGGGGACGCAGGTGGTGCTGTGGGTTAAACCACAGAGCCTAGGGCTTGCCGATCAGAAGGTCGGCGGTTCGAATCCCTGCGACGGTCCCTGCTCCTGCCAACCTAGCAGTTCGAAAGCATGTCAAAATGCAAGTAGATAAATAGGTACCACTCCGGCAGGAAGCTAAACGGTGTTTCTGTGTGCTGCTCTGGTTCGCCAGAAGCGGCTTAGTCATGCTGGCCACATGACCCGGAAGCTGTACGCCGGCTCCCTCGGCCAGTAAAGCGAGATGAGCGCCGCAACTCCAGAGTCGGCCACGACTGGACCTAATAGTCAGGGGTCCCTTTACCTTTTTAATAGCAATAATAATAAAGGTAAAGGCAAAGACAAAGACCATTCCCAATCTCTGGAGAGCTTTATGATACAAATAGGGAACTTTTTTCAGTCTGGGGGTCAACTTGCCCATCCTGGGCAGGGCCAGAGGTGAAAGTGAGCAGAATAATGAACTTAAATGTTCCCTCCATACTTTAGGCTGCTTTCTACAGCCCTCAGTAGCCTCTGTGCAAAGAAGGAAGAGGCAATAACCAAGGTTGCATTCCAGCTGGGGAAAATCCGATGGTGTGGTTGGGGAAGGGGGTTGAATCCCAGGGGCCAGATTGAGAGGTTTGGGGCCACATTAAGCCACCTCATCCCCCCGCTGTTTTATGAGGATGAAGTGTTCAGCAGGAGGAGCGAGAGACGCCTCTGGGTTTGTGGTAGGAAAGGAGGGACACGAATTTTTATTTTACAGTGGAGACAACACACAACTGGCAGGAACTGCAAATATTTTGAAGGATGGGATTTAGAGTTCAAAAAGCCTTGAAGTAGCCGAGCATTCCCTTGGAAGCCACCCAGTTTAGCGTCAGCGAAGAAAAATGTAAGACATTGGAAAATCTAGGAGGGAAGACATCACGAAATGTTTCAGGGGATGGTGCATGGCTAAGCGCATGACACCAGCTCTCCCTGGCCTCTCCATCCTTCCCTCGATGATCAGAAAATGTGCACAGAGTTAGCGCTGCTACAGGTGACCCCAGAGGACAGGATCACACTTCAAAACGACCTTGACAGATTAGAGAACTGGGCAAAAACAAACAAGATGAATTTTAACAGGGAGAAATGTAAAGTATTGCACTTGGGCAAAAAAAATGAGAGGCACAAATACAAGATGGGGGACACCTGGCTTGAGAGCAGTACATGTGAAAAGGATCTAGGAGTCTTGGTTGACCACAAACTTGACATGAGCCAACAGTGTGACGCGGCAGCTAAAAAAGCCAATGCAATTCTGGGCTGCATCAATAGGAGTATAGCATCTAGATCAAGGGAAGTAATAGTGCCACTGTATTCTGCTCTGGTCAGACCTCACCTGGAGTACTGTGTCCAGTTCTGGGCACCACAATTCAAGAAGGACATTGACAAACTGGAACGTGTCCAGAGGAGGGCAACCAAAATGGTCAAAGGCCTGGAAACGATGCCTTATGAGGAACGGCTAAGGGAGCTGGGCATGTTTAGCCTGGAGAAGAGGAGGTTAAGGGGTGATATGATAGCCATGTTCAAATATATAAAAGGATGTCACATAGAGGAGGGAGAAAGGTTGTTTTCTGCTGCTCCAGAGAAGCGGACACGGAGCAATGGATCCAAACTACAAGAAAGAAGATTCCACCTAAACATTAGGAAGAACTTCCTGACAGTAAGAGCTGTTCGACAGTGGAATTTGCTGCCAAGGAGTGTGGTGGAGTCTCCTACTTTGGAGGTCTTTAAGCAGAGGCTTGACAACCATATGTCAGGAGTGCTCTGATGGTGTTTCCTGCTTGGCAGGGGGTTGGACTCGATGGCCCTTGTGGTCTCTTCCAACTCTAGGATTCTATGATTCTATGATTCTATGACCCATGATACCGGTTCCGCATGTGTAAGAAATCAATTTTTTTAGTGTGGCGGCGCCTGTCCTCTGGAACTCCTTGCCTCTTGACGCCAGGCAGATGCCTTCACCGTACTCCTTTAGGAGCCTGCTGAAAACACTTTTGTTTAGACAGGCCTACCTAGTTACCAAGAATGCGGATGTGTGTTTTAAACTGTCTTTAGTTTATTGCTGGTTTTATCTTCTGAATGTTTTAAAGAGTTGTTTTTACTTGAGCTTTTATGGCACCATTCTCTTTGTAAACCGCTTTGAGACTTCTTCTTTTTCAATCAAGCCATGCATTCATTTTATGAAAAGAAATACAGTGAAGGGGAAAGTATATGATCCCCTGCTAAATTTGCCCGTTTGCCCTCTGACAAAGAAATGACCAGTTCATAATTGTAATGGTAGGTTTATTGCAGCTGCGAGAGACAGAACAATAACAGGAAAACCCCCAGAAACCCAGAAGACAAAAGTCAGAGATTGTTGTGCATTATAATGAGTGAAATAAGTATTTGATCTACCTGGAATCTTCACTGTATGTCACGAGCTGAGATTAGAAGCACCTGCTGTAAGGGAGAGATCTTACCTGTAATCCCAGCTCATTACAGTACCTGTACAAAAGACACCTGCCAACAGAAGCAATCAATCCAGCAGATTCCAAATTAGCCACCATGACCAAGACTAAAGATCTGTCCAAGGATGTCAGGGACAAGATTGTAGACCTGCACAAGGCTGGACTGGGCTACAAGACTATTGCTAAGCAGCTTGGTGAGAAGGTGACAACAGTTGGTGTAACAATTCGCAAATGGAAGAAACACAAAATAACCGTCAACCTCCCTCAGTCTGGGGCTCCATGCAAGATCTCATCTCGTGAAGTTGATGAGGAGAATGGTGATGAAGCAGCCCAGAATTACACGGGGGGAACTTGTCAATGACCTCAGGGCAGCTGGGACCATAGTCGCCATGAAAACAGTTGGTAACACTCTATGCCGTGAAGGACTGAGATCTTGCAGAGCCCGCAAGGTCCCCTTGCTCAAGACAGCACATGTACAGGCCTGTCTGCAGTTTGCCAATGCACATCTGGAATGACCCAGAGGAGAACAGGGTGAAAGTGTTGTGGTCAGATGAGACCAAAATTGAGCTCTTTGGCATCAACGCAACTCGCCGTGTTTGGAGGAGGAGGAATACTGCCTACGACCCCAAGAACACCATCCCCACCGTCAAACATGGAGGGGGACATATTATGCTTTGGGGTGTTTTTCTGCTAAGGGGACAGGAGGACACCTTCACAGCATCGAAGGGATGGTGGACGGGACCATGTATCGTCAAATCTTGGGTGAGCACCTCCTTCCCTCAGCCAGGGCATCGAAAATGGGTCAAGGATGGGTATTCCAGCATGACAATGACCCAAAACACGCAAAGGACAAGGCAACAAAGGAGTGGCATCAAAAATCTGTGGAGGGAGCTGAAGGTTCGAGTAGCTACACATCAGCCTCAAAATCTTACTGGCTTGGAGAGGATCTGTAAAGAGGAGTGGGACAAAATACCTCCCGAGATGTGTGCAAACCTGGTGGCCACCTACAAGAAACGTCTGACCTCTGTAATTGCCAACAAGGGTTTTGCCACCAAGTACTAAGTCATGTTTTGCAAAGGGGTCAAATACTTATTTCACTCATTATAATGCACATCAATCTCTGACTTTTGTCTTCTGGGTTTCTTGGGGTTTTCCTGTTGTTATTCTGTCTCTCACAGATACAATAAACTTACCGTTACAATTATGGACTGGTCATTCCTTCGTCAGAGGGCAAACGGGCAAATTTAGCAGGGGATCAAATACTCCCCCCCCTCCCTGTAGTTAGAAGGGCATTCTCGGGGGCTGCCACACAGCAGCCTCACTGCCCTGCTCCAGGAAAGACCTGACAACCTCTGGACCCGAGTCCTGTATGGAAGCTTTGCAAGACCTGCACGCCTGCATGGGAAGCTGTCTGTCAGCGTGATTCCTGACGCTCTTTTTAAAAAAAACAAATTGGTTTTGTTTGTCCATGTTTGATTGTATCTAAGTCTGTTGAGCGTTGTATAATATCTCATCACCTTGCAGCCTTTTGAACCAGCCAAAGTCATGTGAAATTAATTTCTCTGGGCAAACACTGCAGGTGTTCCGGCTCCCAGGTTGATACTGTTCTGCCAGGCCTCTTGTCATGTTTGCAAATGACCCCTCACAGCTGGCATTGGCTGGGTGCTCCTTCAGGCTGAGTTGGCCGAGGCAGCAGGAACACCCTTCTCCTCACCTGCCCTCTTGCCATGAATCCTTGCTTTGGCGTGCAAACGCCTGGCACTGCAGTTTGCCCACCTCTCTGCCTGCAACCTCCCAGCTCAGCACCGTTACGTAACCACGGCCTGGCACCGGGGTTGGCGCACGGGAACATCCAGGGGTCTTTATGCCACCCTGCGGGGCCCTGGAAGGCAGGTCAAGGCGTCTGCCAGCACCATTGGCAATTCTGCTGTTAACACGCAAGTGCTGTCATGGACGGGCAGGGTACAGGAGTGGGGGGGGGGTCACCACTTGCGGACCCCCCAAGGCAAGAAAGCTCAGAGCCAGTGGATTAGTGGCTGAACGTGGTCAGGTGGAGAAGGAGGAGCAGACTGGGGGGAGCTGGAAGCTGAAGGGGCAACAGGGTTTGGTGAGCGGGAAGAGGCTGTGTCAGAGAGCAGACCAGACCCAGAGGCAGGAGAGGAGGCTGGAGAGGAGAAGGTCCAAGAGGCAGAGTGAAGGCAGACTGAGGAAGAAGCCAGGCAGTCCCCCCCTCCGGCTCCCCTTTCCCCTTGTTGTTGTTGAGTCGTTTAGTCATGTCTGACTCTTCGTGACCCCCTGGACCAGAGCACGCCAGACACTTTCCCAACATCAGGGTCTTTTCCAGGGAGTCTTCTCTTCTCACGAGGTGGCCAAAGTCTTGGAGCCTCAGCTTCGGGATCTGTCCTTCCAGTGAGCACTCAGGGCTGATTTCCTTCAGAATGGAGAGGTTTGGTCTTCTTGCAGTCCATGGGACTCTCAAGAGTCTCCTCCAGCACCAGAATTCAAAAGCATCCATTCTTCGGCGATCAGCCTTCTTGATGGCCCAGCTCTCACTTCCATACTTTCCCCTAGACTCCCAGTAACTGGAGGCATGAAGAGGGCGGAGTAGAGACAGGCCCATCGGCATAGTCTCAGATTGCTAGGGAGGGACCCAGTGGAGGAGGAGACTTAGGGAGCTGTGGGAAGGAGGGGACTTTCAGCCCCCCACAACTGCCTCATTGGGGCAAGATCTATGGGGAAGAGTTGCTGTGCTCACTAGGCCTGGCCTCGTGTTGTTTCTTGGGATAAAGAGTTAACTGTGCTGACGCTGTGTGAGCTATCGCTGAAACCAACCAACCAATCAAAAGCTCTGCTGAACTACAGAGGGAGCTGCCTGCTGTGTCTCTGGATGAGTTGCTGCTCTGCGCCCCGGCAACTGGGAGGCAGCCCCAGATCAACGGCCCCAGTGTAGAAACCCAGGAGGTGGGGTCCTCGAAAGGAGATGGAGCCTTCAGTCCTTCATAGATTTATCTGAGAAGGCATGTGTTGGTTCTAGGATCCAGGCATGGGAGAGTTTTGTGGCCTTTTGTGCTTCCGCCTCCGAATCTCTCTCTTCTCCTCCGTGGCTTTCCCTGCTAACACTCCCTCTTTCGAGGCACTGAATCTGGATTCCCCAGCCACCCACCCTCGCCGTAATTGGCGGTAGGACCAGGGCAGAGAAAGATGGCAGCTTAAAAGGCAGGAAAAGGAACAACTTAGAAGATTCATCGTTTACGGCTACTGGCTGACTTGGCTTTTAAAGAGCATTGCAGGCCGTTTTATTGGGGCCAAAGCTCAGCCAGCGCGACGACAGCGCGCTTTGCAAACAGCCAGCCCCTGACATCTCCATTTAACAGGGCCTCTAGTAATAGTCGTGGGAACGGCTTATCTCTGATCCAGGCCTTGGGGAGCTGCGCTGAGAGTAGACACCGCTTGGCCAATGGTCTGGCTCTGCGTAAGGCAGATCCATCTGTTCTTTACAGCTGGGTAGGCTGGTAGGACTTAGCCCCACCAGCTAAAAACGGACCCTCCACATTCAGAGGCAGTGGCCCTTAGAGCAGGACCAGATGCTAGGAACCAACAGAGGAGATAGGGCTGTGAGGGCTATGTCACAGAAGATGGGGCAAGCTGGTTTCCTGCTGCTCTGAAGGGCAGGACTCGAACCCATGGCTTCAAGTCACGAGAAAGGAGATTCCGAATAAACGTATGGAAAAACTTCCTGACAGTAAGAGCTGTTCGACAGGGGAACCTCGGAGGTGGCGAACTCTCCTTTCTTGGAGGTTCTTAAGCAGAGCTTGGATGGGCATCTGTCGTGGATGCTTTAGCTGAGATTCCTGCATTGCAAGGGGCTGGGCTGGATGACCTTTGGGGGTCCCTTCCAACTCTATGATTCTAGAAGAGGGCTTGCAGGTTTCCCATACGGGCACCTGGTTGTCCTCTGCAAGAATAGGATGGTGCGCTAGGTGGTCCATTTAATAAAATAATAATAATAATAAATTTTATTTATACCCCGCCCTCCCCGGCCAGAACTGGGATCAGGGCGGCTAACACCAGTAAAATTACAGTAAAAACATAATGGGGGGGAAACCCCAATTTAAAATACAGGTTAAAATGCAATTTAAAATGCAGCCTCATTTTAATAATAGCTCATAGATCAAGACCATAAGGGGAGGGAAATATAAGGGTCAGGCTGAGTCCAAACCAAAGGCCAGGCGGAACAGCTCCATCTTGCAGGCCCTGCGGAAAGATGTCAAGTCCCGCAGGGCCCTAGTCTCTTGTGACAGAGCGTTCCACCAAGTCGGGGCCAGTACTGAAAAGGCCCTGGCCCTAGTTGAGACCAATCTAACCTCCTTACGACCTGGGACCTCCAAAATGTTGTCATTTGTGGACCTTAAGGTTCTCCGCGGGGCATACCAGGAGAGGCGGTCCCATGGGTACCAGAAGAAGTCCCATCGGCAGAGAACTACCCACAGGCTGCAATGAGCCACGTGGCTGAGTGGAAAGCGTGGAGGCACCCCCTGAATTTTTCCTGCCTTGGGGGCCTCAGGACATCTGAGCATCCTGGTGGCCTCTCAGAAGCTGCTCATCTAGTCCAGGCTCTGCCAACCAGCCATTCTCCAGTTGTCCTGGACCATGGGTAGGCAAACTAAGGCCGGGGGGCCGGATCCGGCCCAATCGCCTTCTAAATCCGGCCAGCGGACGGTCTGGGAATCAGCTTGTTTTTACCAGTAGAATGTGTGCTTTTATTTAAAATGCATCTCTGGGTTATTTATGGGGCATAGGAATTCGTTCATATATTTTTTTCAAAATATAGTCCGGCCCCCACAAGGTCTGAGGGAAAGTGGACCGGCCCCCTGCTGAAAAGGTTTGCTGACCCCTGACTTGGACTACAACTCCCAGCAGTCCCCAGGCAGCTCAGCCATTTATAGGAGTTGTGGTCCAAAACATTGGCAGGGCACTTTGTTGGCGAAGGATGAGACCCCTCTTTCCTTCGCCTCCCTCACCCCACCTCCAGTCCCCAGTTGTCTTCAGCTACAACGGAAATCAGCCCTGAGTGGTCACTGGAAGGACAGATCCTGAAGCTGAGGCTCTAATACTTTGGCCACCTCCTGAGAAGAGAAGACCCTGATGTTGGGAAAGATGGAGGGCCCAAGGAGAAGGGGACGACAGAGGACGAGATGGTGGGACAGTGTTCTGGAAGCTACCAGCATGAGTTTGACCAAACTGCGGGAGGCAGTGGAAGACAGGAGTGCCTGGCGTGCTCTGGTCCAGGGGGTCACGAAGAGGCGGACACAACTAAACGACTAAACAACAACAACGGTGCCAAATTTGATCTGAGGAAGCTTTCAGCTTCCCGCCCCCTTACTTATTGAGCGCATCATCCTTAAGTCATGCTGGCCCCGTTCCATGTGGCTGTGTTGATATCATGTTGCTTCCTTCTAAAAGAGGCCACAAGGAGAAAGCGAAGCATCAGAAGCCCTTAGCTCCCGATCTGGCTCCCTTTCTCTCTCCCACACAAATGCACTGCCCATCATCTGACTGGGGAGTCTCCAGCCCCAGTTAAGGAGAGCAGCAATGGCTCAGGGGCCTGAGGAAGGCTGCGCACTCTGCGCATGTTCAGAAGTCTCATTATTTTCTATTTTTTCAGGCCTGGTTTTTCCTTTTTTCCTTGCTTGCTTGTTTATGATGCTGTCGCCACTCCCCCTTTCTTCAGGGCCACTTCAAGGCGGTGTCTGTGGGTGAAATATTTTTTGCTCCATAAGGCACACCGGACCATAAGGTGTACCTAATTTTTAGGGGGGGAAATCAAGGGGGGGAATCTTATTTTCCCCCTCCCCCAGCCCCAAAGAGCAAAGAAGCCAAGACAGCGAGTGGGATCCATCCCGCTCGCTGTCTTGGCTTCATTTTTAGCTGCGGGGCTGGGGTGGGGGAAGCCCGAGCGTCCCCCGACCCCAGCCCCCAGAACAGGTCCGGGAGCGGCGGCAAGGTTGCGAAGCCTGTGGAGCACAGCGGGAACTCGCACTGTGCTCCAAAGGCTTCAGGCGGCTATCCCTGAAGCCTGGAGAGCGAGAGGGGTCAGTGCGCACCGACACATCTCGCTCTAAAAGGCTTCTGCGCTTTGGAGGCTTCGCGTTGCTATCGCTGAAGCCAAGGAGCCTGCATTCGCTCCATAGGACGCACACACATTTCCCCTTAATTTTTGGAGGGGGGGAAATGCGTCCTATAGAGCGGAAAATACGGTACTCGGAGTCAAGAGTGGATTTCATACTCTTTATTCAGCTCACAGTGGTGAGGAGGAATGGGAGTTCCCCCAGAATGTCTGCTTTATATACATTATTTACACAATGGGCCCCACATGATTGGCTAATTCCAGGATTCTCCTGTAGGCCAATCAGGTTGTGGATTCACTTCCACCTGGAGCTGGATTGGGTGGCTCCTGTGGACCAATTAGACTGCTGCATTCTGAATCCTATTCAACTCAGTACATAACACCGGGGCTTCCCGGCAAGCCGGGGTTCTGTCCGGACCCACGGGCCGGATCCAGATCTACTTTGCTTCGGCAAAGTTGCTGCAACCCTTGCTTCCAGGTCACAGCTGTGGCGTGCTTCAGTTCGTAAGAACTGCCAGCAGAGCAGGAGGCTCTGAATCTCAGGGTCACGGGTTCGAATGCTGAGTTGGACAAAAGAATCCTGCACTGTTGCGGGGGTTGGACTAGATGACCTTGGGGGAGCCTCCCAACTCTAAGATTCTATGACTTTATGATAACCTAAAAACCTCAGAAGAGCCTTCTGGATCAGGCCAAGGGCCCACCTTGCCTGGCTCTCTCTTCCATGAATCTGGCTGATCCTCTTTGAAAGCTACCTCGATCGGTGAGCATCACTGGGGGAGGGAGTTCCACAGATTAACGGTTCAACCACCCCATAAGGATTTGGCATAGGAAGATCTCTGGGGCAGAGACTTTGCGAGGCCCTGTTCACATTAAATCCTGCACTGGGGTCTGGTGTTCCTCCTGGAGATCAGCCCTTGTTCTTGTTAAAAGCAGGCTTCCCCTGGGTCCACCTTTCGCTCTGGTCCCCTCTTCGCAGTCTGTGCGGCTCTTGGGGAGTGGAGGGTAAAAGCTGCTCTCCCAGCCTGCCTTGTCCTGATTTGGGGCCTGCCATCCCTTCCCAAGCTGATCTACATCACAGGGTTGTTATGAAGGTAAAAGGTGTGCTGGGGGGGAACCCTATAGACCACCTTGAACTATTTGTAGGAAATTTGTAGGTATCGGTGTAATAAAACTGCAATATTTTAAACAACGGAAGTGAGATGAGGGCTGGGCTGGGCGATCCTTTGTGGTCTCTTCCAACCCTGCAATCCTATGATAATGATAATAATAATAATAATAATAATAATAATAATAATAATAATAATAATAATAATATATTTATACCCCACCCATCTGGCTGGAAGGGACGTGGGTGGCACTGTGGATTAAACCACCGAGCCTAGGACTTGCCGATCAGAAGGTCGGCGGTTCAAATCCCCGTGACGGGATGAGCTCCCGTTGCTCAGTCCTTTCTCCTGCTAACCTAGCAGTTCGAAAGCACGTCAGAGTGCAAGTAGATAAATAGGTACCGCTCTGGCTGGAAGGTAAACGATGTTTCCATGTGCTGCTCTGGTTCGCCAGAAGCGGCTTAGTCATTCTGGCCACATGACCCAGAAGCTGTACGCCAGCTCCCTTGGCCAGTAAAGCGAGATGAGCGCCGCAACCCCAGAGTCAGCCACGACTGGACCTAATGGTCAGGGGTCCCTTTACCTTTTTATTTTAAACAATGGAAGTGAGAAAAGGGTTGGGCTGGGTGATCCTTTGTGGTTCTTCCAACCCTGCAATCCTATGATGATGATGATGATGATGATGATAATAATAATAATAATAATAATAATAATTTATACCCCGCCCATCTGGTTGGGTTTCCCCAGCCACTCTGGGCATCTTCCAACAAAATATTAAAATACCGTAATACATCAGACATTAAAAGCTTTCCTACACAGGGCTGCCTTCAGATGGCTTCTGAAAGTCTGGTAGTTGTTCTCTTTGACATCTGGTGAGAGGGCATTCCACAGGATGGGTGCCACCACCGAGAAGGCCCTCTGCCTGGTTCCCTGTAACTTGGCTTCTCCCAGTGAGGGAACCGCCAGAAGGCCCTTGGAGCTGGACCTCAGTGTCTGGGCAGAACGATGGGGACGCTCCTTCAGGTATACAGACGCTCCTTCAGGTATACAGTGGTACCTCGGGTTAAGAACTTACCGTATTTTTCGCTCTATAAGATGCAGCAGACCACAAGACGCACCCAGTTTTTGGAGGAGTAAAACAAGAAAAAAAATATTCTGAATCTCAGAAGCCAGAACAGCAAGAGGGATCGCTGTGCAGTGAAAGCAGCAATCCCTCTTGCTGTTCTGGCTTCTGGGATAGCTGCGCAGCCTGCATTCGCTCCATAAGACGCACACACATTTCCCCTTATTTTTTAGGAGGGAAAAAGTGAGTCTTATAGAGCAAAAAATACGGTAATTCGTTCTGGAGGTCCGTTCTTAACCTGAAACAGCCTCCTGCTGCCACTGTGCGATTTCTGTTCTCATCCTGAAGCAAAGTTCTTAACCCGAGGTACTATTTCTGGGTTAGCGGAGTCTGTAACCTGAAGTGTCTGTAACCTGAAGCATCTGTAACCCGAGGTACCACTGTACTGGATTCTAAGATATGTGGCCTGTTTGTTTTCTCCCTATTTGAATTCTTTCCTTTTCCTTTTGCCACTGACTCACAAAGGGCTTAAGAGAGGATGGGGGAGTTGAATCATAATAACATCTTTAAATAACCCACAAGAACAACAGCGCTCGTGTGCTATTAAAATATTAGCGTCCAGCAGGCACAGCACCCAAACAGGATTAGGGCCCCAGCTTTGAGACGGCTTTGGTGGCCTCTGCCAGACCCTGCGGCTCCCGGCAGCTGCCTCTGCCATCACAGGGTACCTGCCCTGGGCTCAACGCTCACACCCACTAGACTTCCCCACTAGAAGGTAAGAATAGCATTGCAGGATCCGAGCCCAAGAGCCACTCCCCCCTTCTCCGGTTTCCAACAACTGGTATGCAGGGATCTGGATAGACTGCTCCTGACGCTGGAGGTTCCATAAGAGCGTTAAGAAGAGCTTGGCTGATTCAGCTGCTGGATAGGAAAGGAGGAAGGAACTGGGTCTTGGAAACAACCTTGTCTTGGGAACGAGGCGAGAGGGGCAGCTGGCAAGCAGAGGTGGGGCTGCCCCCTTCGAGGAGGAGCAGATTGGAGGACGCAGAACTCAGTTGCAAAAGGAAGCCAGGCCTCATCCTGTGCAGAGCAATGACTTGGCAGAAGAAGGCTGTATCTGCAGGGCAAACATCACCAGAAGCGAAAAGGAAGGCTCTTTGCACCACTGATCGTTCTGGGCTGCCCCCACCGTTTGATCCCACAGCCCATTGCGCACTTAGCGGCTGCGGGTTCAAGCAAATGGCTTTTGCATGTGCGAAACAAGCCACTGGGGCAGGTTTGCGAAACCCTCCAGTCGCCTCTTGCCTCTTGTGGTCAACTCAGCCCTTTCTTTCTTTCCTTTTCTCTCTTTCTCTTTCTTTCCTTTTCTCTCTCTCTCTCTTTCTTTCTTTCCTTTTCTCTTTCTTTCCTTTTTTCTTTCTCTTTCTTTCTTTCCTTCCTTTTCTCTTTCTTTCTTTCCTTTTCTCTTCTTCTCTTTTTTTCCTTTTTTCTCTTTCTCTCTTTTTCTCTTTTTCTTTCTTTTTCTCTTTCTTTCATTTTCTCTCTCTTTTTCTTTCTCTCTCTCTCTCTCTCTCTTTCTTTCTGGTGTTAGTGGAGGGGTAGTACTTATTTTTTTTAAAAAAATATTTTATTAAGGATTTTCTTGTTTTACAGAAGTAAGTGTGATGATGGGGGCCACGCCATGCTCCTTCTGGGGTAGCTGGCCCACCTTTGCTCCCCCACCCTGAACTCCACTCTCATCTGTGGCTCCTGGAGCTGCCGGCAGGCAACTGTGCTGCCAAATACAGCAGTTCTTTCCAAGGATATCAGGACAAAAGGAATGAGGAGGTGGAAGGGGAACCAAAACAGTTTTTATTAACAAATAAACAGCAGGTATGCAAAGCATAAAATAAAACATACCCAACAGGGGCTACCCAGTCTCCCCTTCCGCTGCCCAGAGCCCCAAGTAGAGCAGCAGGAGAAAGACCCCCCACCATCAGTCTCCCAGCATCAGGTCCTTTGACCTGGGTAGAAGCTCTTCCACCTGTGGCTTTTATAGCCTGCCTTGATGTAATCCAGTGCACTCATGATTAGCCCAGGACCCTGAGATGGAATTAATACAGAGCGGCTGAGAGTCTCCCACTACCTGCAGCCGGGCATCCAGCCAGTACTTTCAATAATAATAATAATAATAATAATAATAATAATAATAATATATTATTTATACCCTGCCCATCTGGCTGAGTTTCCCCAGCCACTCTGGGCAGCTCCCAACTGAATATTAAAAACACAATGCAGCATTAAACATTAAAAACTTCCCTAAACAGGGCTGCCCTTAGATGTCTTTTAAAAGTAAGACAGTTCTTCATTTCCTTGACATCTGGTGGGAGGGCGTTCCACAGGGCGGGTGCCACCACTGAAAAGGCCCTCTTCCTGGTTCCCTGTAACTTGGCTTCTCGCAGCGAGGGAACCGCCAGAAGGCCCTCGGCGCTGGACCTCAGTGTCTGGGCTGAACGATGGGGGTGGAGACGCTCCTTCAGGTATACAGGATACAGAAGAACCCAGGAAACTGCCGACAGGTGTGTGAAACACAGGAATCCAGCAGACCTCAAACTGGGGATGTTAAAGGGAAAGGGACATGCCACCTAACTCCTCGAAATACAATTGTCTTCCGCATTTCCACTACAGCAACTGCAGCCACAATCCCGGGAAACGGTTTTGGCTGGCCGGCTAAACCAAGTGAGGGGAGCCGATGGGTGTCAAACCCTCAGTGAGTTAGGGGCTTCTCCTGCACGCGAAGACAGGCTCTGGCGGATGGAGTGGACAAGACCAAGAGGGGGTCCAACTCCAATGGGCAAGAAGGGGGTTTCTGCAAGTGATGTAGAGGGAAGTGAGGGGCAAATGGGGCTTGTCCACCTGGGAAAGGAGCCCATCAAGGAGAAGGAAAGCTCTGGTCCTAAACCTCTGCTGCCTTGTAGGATATCTTCGGGGGAAGAAAAGGCTGTGGAGCAAAGCTACACAAATCCCTATGACGGTTGAATGATGCCTAAGCTCTTAGATATGTAATAAATGTTCATAAATGTACCAAGCAAACACGTACATAAATATATAAACCACATGTCTGAAGCAGCACAGGAAAACAGCCATGGCTCCCAAACTGACCAAATGTTTTCTCTGCAAAGTCAAAGGAAAAAGGAAAAGCCTCCTCATTGTCTTTTCCTTCACAAATCCTGTCTTAAGGGTATGTCTGTGTATGAATAGGGTGAGCCTGTGACCTGGCTCAGGAACTAAGTATTTATCATTACAAAAGACTGGCCAGGCTCCCCAGGGTATCCACGCAGGTTTCTGGTAAACAATGCACTCAGGTTTCTGTTGTAGACCACCCCTTTCTGTGATGTAGGTATGATGTTTCTGGGGGTGGTCTTGAACTCCAGGGCGGGCAATTTAAAATGTCTATATAAGGGCGGGCACACCTGGGTTCTGGGTTCCTCCTCCTTTCCTGCGTGTGAAGGGGCACCCTGTTGCAACATAAAGATCAGGCTTACTAGCTGCTTTGCTTCTCAATATTCTCTGGTTGGCCTCTGTTATTTTTCTCCGACCGATGGAAAACCTGGAATGGACTCTACAAGGGCTCTTGTGTCCCCCATAAGGGAATAAGGGCAGATTTTCATTTATTGCAACATCACTGTGGCCAAGAGGAGGGTCTTGTTGATCTTGTTGATCTCCACAATGACCCTGCGAGGTAGGTTAGGCTGAGACTGGCAGTGACCGGATCCCAAGGCCAGCCAGTGAGCTTCATGGCCTGGGGGCGATTTGAACCCTGGTCTTAGTCTGACGCTCTAACCACTGCACCACACTGGCTCTCAGCGGCTCACACTGGCTCTCATGCGTGGAGCGACCAAGCAGTGCGCCAGCCCTCAATAAGTCTTTATTTATTGGCAGAAGCACATCGAGACTGTCTGTCGTCTCCAAAAAGAGCCTGGAAGGCATTTGGCAAAGAGAAACAAATGCACTTAGAAAGAGCGTTCAAGTCACAATAAGCCGGAAAAACAAAAACCATTGCTGGGTAAAATTAAAAGACAGACCAGGTGGTGCAAAAATTCCTTAACCGCCCACCTAAAGGACAACAGAGGTGTAAGGGGGAAGTTCTGCAGTCCGGGTGCTGACACCAAAAAGGCCTCATCCTGCATCCCTGCCACCTTCCCTGCAAAACCGCCTGGCCTCAACCATCCTGGTTCCGAGCCACAAAGGCCTTAATAGGTAAGAAGAATAAGCACTTAGAGTCGAGCCCAGAAACAAATTGGGAACCAGTGCAGTTTAAAAAAGGCCGGTGTGATGTGGTCAAAAAAGCGGGGGCCGGGGGTGTGAACTGGGGTCGCTGAGAAGCGTTCAGATAATGGGAATGGTCTCCCAGAGGTGCTGGTCATGCAACTCATCAATTTATGCACTTTGTAGGCAGCGAGAGATTGTGATGGTCACCAACTCTGAAAGCGGACGAGGCAACGATGAGGAGCAGGAAACGTCCACCAGCGGCTATTAGCCGCAACGGCTAAGTGGAGCATCCATGTTCCAAGATAGTCTACCTTTAGATACCGCTTTGGCAGGGAGTGGCAAACAAGAAGGGGGCTGTTGCCTTTGTCCTTGTGGAGCTCTTGTAACATTCCTGCACTGAGCCTATATTATTAGTAATAATAATAATTGTTGTTGTTTAGTTGCTTAGTCATGTCCGCCTCTTCCTGACCCCCTGGACCAGAGCACGCCAGGCCCTCCTGTCTTCCACTGCCTCCCGCAGTTTGGTCAAACTCATGCTGGTAGCTTCGAGAACACTGTCCCACCATCTCGTCCTCCGTCGTCCCCTTCTCCTTGTGCCCTCCATCTTTCCCAACATCAGGGTCTTTTCCAGGGAGTCTTCTCTTCTCAGGAGGTGGCCAAAGTCTTGGAGCCTCAGCTTCAGGATCTGTCCTTCCGGTCAGCACTCAGGGCTGATTTCCTTCAGAATGGAGAGGTCTGATCTTCTTGCAGTCCATGGGACTCTCAAGAGTCTCCTCCACCACCAGAATTCAAAAGCATCCATTCTTCGGCGATCAGCCTTCTTGATGGTCCAGCTCTCACTTCCATACATCACGACTGGGAAAACCATAGCTTTAACTATATGGACCTTTGTCGGCAAGGTAATGTCTCTGCTTTTTAAGATGATGTCTAGGCTTGTCACTGCATATTAATTAATTAATTAAGCTCCTTCGGGGGGTAGAATAAGGTAGAAATGCACTGAAAGAATAAACGCAATATGTTTCCGTGCGCTGCTCTGGTTTGCCAGAAGCGGCTCAGTCATGCTGGCCACATGACCCAGAAAAACTGCTTGCAGACAAATGCCGGGTTCCCTCGGCCTAAAGAGCAAGATGAGCGCTGCAACCCCAGAGTCGTACACGACTGGACCCAGTGGCGTAGCGTGGGGGGTGCAGGGGGGGCCGGCCGCACCGGGCGCAACATCTGGGGGTTAGGGTTAGGGTGCGCAAATCCACAGGTTAGGGGGTGCAAATCCACAGGTTAGGGGGCGCAAATTACTTGCCTTGCCCCGGGTGCTGACAAACCACGCTACGCCACTGACTGGACCTAACGGTCAGGGGTACTTTTACCTTTTTCCTATGCATGCATGAACATTCCACTCTGACACAGAGTTATTGGGAATGTTTTGGAGCAGCGAGATGCGAAATGATCCAATCCTGCAGCCACCAGCTCTGGCCAAGATAATAATGTTTGGGAGAAGAAGGCAGGGGGAAAACCTCAGTGTCGGTCTGCCATGCAGTCATCCCAGTTGCTGGAAGGCTTTCGCCTCTTCCTCCTCCCCCAGAGCCACGAATTAGCAGATTAAAGATATTATTTGAGCATTTTTTTACTGCTCTGAGAGTGTCTTTTTTCAGAGCCAGCAGGGAAGTCACGTGGAATTTAAAACAGCAGAAGACGCTCACAGCAGACAACTTCGCCATCCCTCTGACAGCGCACTCCATTGTATTTCGAGGCAGGAGGATGTCAGCAGGAATTGCCAGCACTTCAGACTACAACTCCTGTCGGCTGGGGGGCTGATGGGAATCGTAGTCCCGGGCACCCGGAGGACAACAGATGGGCAAGAAACTGAATTAAAAGTATGGTGGCTTAAGGCCAGTAATCTCAGCAGCAGCCTCATGCAATTACCTGAGATTTCAAGATTAGCGAAAGCAAGAATTATTCAAGGTGTGGTTGCAGAGGGAGAGGGGGAGAGATGGACGGGGAGATTTTTAGCATGATCTATACTTTGCCTGGGACGCGGGTGGCGCTGTGGGTTAAACCACAGAGCCTAGGACTTGCCGATCGGAAGGTTGGCGGTTCGAATCGCTGTGACGGGGTGAGCTCTCGTTGCTCGGTCCCTGCTCCTCCCAACCTAGCAGTTCGAAAGCACCTCAAAGTGCAAGTAGATAAATAGGTACTGCTCCGGCGGGAAGGTAAATGGCATTTCCATGCACTGCTCTGGTTCGCCAGAAGCGGCTTAGTCATGCTGGCCACATGACCCGGAAGCTGTACGCCGGTTCCCTCAACCAATAAAGCGAGATGAGCACCACAACCCCAGAGTTGGCCATGACTGGACCTAATGGTCAGGGGTCCCTTTACCTTTACCTTATACTTTGCCTGGTTTTAGCAAACAGAGCACTTGTTGTAACACAGGCTGGGTCCGAGTCCCTGTTCCTGCTTTCATCCGTTACACGAATAAGCAGATAATTATAAAATTATGCAAGGCTCTCATTTGAACTCGTGTACAACCCATGAGGCTGAACGTTGGGAGATTCGAGACAGATAAAAGCAAGTTTTGAACTCAGGACGCATGGGAGAAACGTGCCAAGAGGAAGGCACGCTTGGCAAATCCACACCAGGATCAACTCCCACCCGGAAACCAATGTCCCCACTGTGGAAGGATGTGTGGATCCAGAATTGGCCTCCACAGTCACTTACGGACTCATTGTTAAGACCGTGTTTATGGAAGACAATCTTACTCGGCTACGAGGGATCGCCAAAGAAGAAGAAAGATCATAGAATTGTAGAGTTGGAAGGGGTTCCTGGGGGTCATCCAGTCCAACCCCCCTAGCAATGCAGAAATCTCAACTCGTGCTTCCATGTCAGACGGCCCATCCAACCTCTGCTTAGAAAACTCCAAGGTCAAACAGCTCTTACTGTCAGAAAGTTATTTCCTCTTGTTTAGCTGGAGTAATAATAATAATAATAATAATAATAATAATAATAATATATTTATACTCCGCCCTCCCCAGCCAAGACCGGGCTCAGGGCGGCTAACACCAGATATAAAAACAATTGATTGAAATACAACTTTTTTAAAAAAAGATTAAAATACAACATTAAAACATTAAAATGCAGTCTCATTTCAGTGAAAATCAAATCAAATCAAATCAAAAACATTTTTGGGGATGAAAATGTCAAGTTTTCACTGAGGCTAATTATCCAGACTGGATATCCTTTCTCCTTTCCTGCAACTTGAAGGCATGGGTTCGAGTCCTACCCTCCAGAGCAGGAGAAAACAAGCTTGCTCCCCCTTCCATGTGAATATAACAAAACAGAGCCCTGAAATACAAAGCTGGACTTGTTTCGATTAACGTCTGCGGGAGACTTTGTGGATAGAAATATCTTTGTGGATAGAAATATCTTAATAATTATTCATAAAGGAAACAGCTTATAAGAAGTAAAAAAGAAGCCAGATACAGGATAAAGGAAGTCTTTTATTTGGTTGTTTATATTATTGTATGTTATGCTCACTGTATGTTATGTTCATGTTTAATGAGGGTGGATTTGTGTATTGGGGTGGGGTGGGGGGGTTTGTGTTATGTTGTAAATAAAATTCCCAATAAAAAAATATTGAAGAAAAGAAAACCTTAAATTATAAAATTCTGGTTTGGATGCTTGATTTGAAGGTCACATATGGAAGGGGAATCCTAGCATTGTGGAGCTGGAAGGGGACCTCCAGTGGCCATCTAGTCCAGCCCGCTGCAGTGCAGGAATCACAGGGAGTAAAGTAAGTGAAAGATGGACTGCAGTCAGCATGTAACCATCTCTCTTGAGAATCCTTCCCTGGGTTCTGGAAAGGAGGACTGAGGTTGCGTCGTCAGCTCTGAGGACGGGAGAGGGTGGGGTGCGTCTGGATATGACTCCTTGCTTCCAAGAAAAAGACCTTTTAATTGTTTCCTGCAAAGAACAATCCTTTATTGTTGCAGGAGTGCTGTTGAGAGATTTCCACAGGATTGGGGAAAGAGGCACCGCTTGCTGCGACCATCTGCGATGGAGGGAGGGGCCGCCTTTTCCTGGAGGAAAGCGGGGAGCGCACCTCCCGTTCCTAAGAGCCTGGCCTCTGGGTCAGGCCACCGGCTCATCTCCATCTTGGAGGATGGATGGCAGCTAACAGATTGAGATTGAATCCTGACAAGACAGAAGCACTGTTTTTGGGGGGCAGGCGGGTGTGGGGGACTCCCTGGTCCTGAATGGGGTAACTGTGCCCCTGAAGGACCGGGTGCACAGCCTGGGAGTCATTTTGGACTCACAGCTGTCCATGGAGGCGCAGGTCCATTCTGTGTTCAGGGCAGCTGTTTATCAGCTCCATCTGGTACGCAGGATGAGACCCTCCCTGCCCACAGACTGTCTTGCCAGAGTGGTGCATGCTCTGGTTATCTCCTGCTTGGACTACTGCAATGCACTCTACATGGGGCTACCTTTGAAGATGACCCGGAAACTACAACTAATGAGGATGCGGCAGCTAGACTGGTGACTGGGAGCGGCCGCTGAGACTATATAACACCGGTCTTGAAAGACCTACATTGGCTCCCAGTACGTTTCTGAGCACAATTCAAAGTGTTGTGCTGACTTTGAAAGCCCTAAACGGCCTCGGTCCAGTATATCTGAAGGAGTGTCTCCACCCCCATCATTCCACCCGGACACTGAGGTCCAGCGCCAAGGGCCTTCTGGCGGTTCCCTCCCTGCGAGAAGCCAAGTTACAGGGAACCAGGCAGAGGGCCTTCTCGGTTGTGGCACCCGCCCTGTGGAACACCCTCCCACCAGATGTCAAAGAGAACAACAACTACCAGACTTTTAGAAGACATCTGAAGGCAGCCCTGTTCAGGGAAGCTTTTAATGTTTAACAGACCACTGTATTTTCATACTTTGTTGGAAGCTGCCCAGAGTGGCTGGGGAAGCCCAGCCAGATGGGTGGGGTATAAGTAATATATTATTATTATTATTATTATTATTATTATTATTATTATTATTATTATTATTATTTCGTCCAGCTTTCCATTCTCAATGGCGGCCAAATGCCCCTCAGAACCTAGGAATACGGGTAGACTGCCTCTCTGGAGCTGGAGTTTCAGCAAGAATAAAAGAAATCCCTGGCTGCTGGGTCTGGCCAAGGGCCTACCTAGTTCAGGATCCTGTCCTCACAGGGGCCACCCAGAGGAAAACTCACTAGCAGGATCCGAGCCCTAGAGCCCTCTCTCCTACTGCGGTCTCCAGGAATTCAAAAGCATCGCTGTCTCCCAACTGCAGAGACACCAGCAGCCACTGTTAGGTTTACGCTCCCATGAATTTGTCCAGTCCTCTTTTAAAGCCATCCGAGCTGTTGGGAAATTGATTTAAAATTTACAGATTGTTCTCTGCTGTAAGAAAATTCTATGAAGGTGATGTGCAGATGGTATATGACACCAGTGCAGTTAGGGAAAATGTACAAAACTAGCTCAAACTTATGAAAGAAAAAGGAGGGGACATTCTGCCACATGTGGTGGGACTGTAATGAAATTAAGAAATTTTGGGAAATGATATGCAGTGAATTGAAGAAAATGTTCCATCTAACATTTGTTTAAAAAAACCTGAAGCATTTCTGTTAGGGATTGTAGGAAAAGACCTGCCAAAGAAGTTGGAAAATACCTTTACGTATGCGACAACAGCGGCAAGAGTCTTAATAGCACAAGGATGGAAGACTGAGGAAATGCCGACTAAAGAATTATGGCAAGAGAAAGTGATGGACTATGCAGAACTAGCAAAATTGACACATAGGACAAGGATAACTGTGACTTTAAAGAGGAATGGGAACTTTTTACAAAGTATCTAAAGATGCAACAAAGTGAATTGGACTCCTTGGCAGGTTTTGAATAAACACTCACAAACTTTTTATTGATAATAACCAATTAGATAAATTAAGGATTTATACAATTTTGTAACATGCAGAGAATAGCATTTATAGAGATACCAGATATTGGAACTGAGGGAAGACGGGGGGGGGCAGGGGGTTGTTTTATGGGAGGGAGAAAATGGGGGGGGGGGATTAAGGATGATATGTTTTAAGATAATATGTTTTGTTTAATTTCCTAATAAAAAAATTATTAAAAAAATAAAAAGCCATCTGAACTGTTGGCCATCACTGCCTCCTGTGGCAGGGAGTTCCGCAGTTTAACAATGCATTTGTGTGAATAAGTAGTCCCTTTTCTCCACCCCGAATCTTCCAGAGTTCAGCTTTGTTGGAGAAGGTGCTCATCTGCACCGTTGCGGCTTTGCGTAGTAGGTTAATTATCACCGTGGGTTGGCTGGCAAAGCACGAGCCCGTCGGGTTAATCTCGAACTCGGGGCCGAGGGTCCTGATCCCAGGTATCCTGTTGCCAAGCTGGTCTTGAGGAAGTGAACCCTGCTCAGGGGCGGGTGGCGATTCATTCGCCCCATGGACTAATTCAGGAGGGGGCAGTTCTGAGAGGCTTCGCCCCGCTCTTAAGGGCTGCCAAGTGGACCCGTGTTCCAGCCAGTCAGGCCTGACCTCCACAGTCCTGGAACTGTAGAATTAGAAGGGACCCTGCGGTCATCTAGCCCAACCCTCTGCAATGCAGGGATCACCTACCCAACACAGGGTTCAAACTCACGATCTTGAGATTTAGAATCTCATGCTCTACAGACTGAGAGGCCGTTTAATTTTTATATGCTAATATTATTATTTTATACTATTCTAATGACGGTTGAATGTTACTTTATTTGATGTAGATTGCTTATTTCAAAGCTATTTTATTATCATTAGATTGTTATAAGTTGTACATTCTTGGTTTCTTCAGCTTGTAAACCACCTTGAATATTGTAAAATAGAAAGGCGGTACAGTGGTACCTCGGGTTAAGTACTTAATTCATTCCGGAGGTCCGTTCTTAACCTGAAACTGTTCTTAACCTGAAGCACCACTTTAGCTAATGGGGCCTCCTGCTGCTGCTGCGCTGGCGGAGCACGATTTCTGTTCTCATCCTGAAGCAAAGTTCTTAACCTGAAGCACTATTTCTGGCTTAGTGGAGTGTGTAACCTGAAGCCTATGTAACCTGAAGCGTATGTAACCCGAGGTATCACTGTATACAAATTAAAAGTGATGATGATGATGAAGAACGTCCAGCCCCAGCAATGAGTCTCTACACTTCAGGTTGATGGCCAGGGCTCTGGCTCTCAAACGGTTAAAACCCGCCCCCCCCCAGAGAGGGATCCTCCCCACTCTCATCTTTGGGGGTTCAGCTTCAGCAGCTCACCCCCAGACACGTCAACCCAGGGAAACTCTTCAGAGCTCAAAGTACCAAAGCTCACTCATGCGGCTAGTCCGCAACATCTGCTGTCATCGAAGCATGCAGGGGTTTTTTTTTGGGGGGGGCACTCCTATTAACCAGGGAAGGTATATAGGAATTGGTTGTGGGGGGGGGGACGGGACAGTGGCGTAGCGTGGGGGGTGCAGTGGGGCCCGGCTGCACCAGGCGCAACATCTGGGGGTTAGGGTTAGGGGGCGCAAATCCACGGGTTAGGGGGCGCAAATTACTTGCCTTGCCCCGGGTGCTTACAACCCACGCTACGCCACTGGGGGTGGAAGACTTCTCAACCCCCCCCCCCAATCCATTTTTTTGCCTTTTCTCAAACGGGCTGCCTGTGCGTGGGGGAGATCTCTGCCGAGGAGGGTGCCCCCACCCCATGCATACCCACCCCAGAGGGATAAGCGGCTCCTTAGACGGCGGTTGCAACAGCTCGGCCATTAGAGCGCTAGGCTTTTAACCCCAAGGTCGTGAGTTCGAGTTCTGCTTGGGGCAAAAGATTCGTGCGTCGCAGCCTGGGGCTGGGCTGGATGACCCTTGGGGTCCCTTTCCAGTTCCGCCGTTCTTCTAGGGCTCTCCGCGGAGGCTCCGGCGACGAGAGGGTTACGGCTGCTCTCCCCACCCCCCCACCCCCGTTCCCCGCCCCGGGAGAGAGGGAAGGAGGGCGGGCGGCTGGCTCCGGGGAAAGGAGCCGCCGGGCAGCCGCTGCTCAGTCGCGGCGAGCCGGGCGAGCGCAGCTGAGCCGGCGCGCCCTGCTCGTCTTTGCGCCCCCGAGCCAAGCGCACCTGCCCGGAGGGGGACCCCGATGGGAGCCCGGCACGATGCCCCGACGGCGGCGGCGGCATGAGCAGGCGGCAGCGGCGGACAGAAGCCCCCTCGGGAGCCCCGGAGAGACCACCCGCCTCCTCTCCATCGACCGGCCGGGACGGAGGTGAGCAGCAGCGCATCGGGGCGCATTGCGCGTTTGGGAAAGGAGAGCCGTGGAGACGTGGGTGGGGGGACCCCCGTTCTCTTGGGTTGGGGCTCCTCTTCCTGCGCCACGGCGCGAGAGAACACGTCCCCTGAACACGTGCAGAGTGTTTTCCCTTGTCTTTCTGGGCAGCCGCCGCGGCCCTTGCTTTTGCGCATGGGGATGGTTAAGTTCTCCTCTTAGAGATTGAATTATACGATTGCAATTAATTGCACCTATTAGTCACTTTTTAATAGACGGAAATATCTCAGGGGGTTGGAGCGGTCCCTTGACAATTCCGAGCGGCTTGCAACAGTAATAGACACATACATTAAAATGGGTTAAATTAAATTAACTAAATTTACCGGTTGCTTTTTTTTTTTTTTACAAAAACAACTGAGTGCAGCTTAGGATAAAACGCACATGTACGTTAGAGTGGGCTATCCCCACTTATCCTCAGAACAACCCTGCCAGGTAGATGAGGCTGTGGACAGAACCTCACCCCCCCCCCAATAAACCCCAGTAAGCATCATAGCTGAGTACACATTCGCACTCGGGTCTTTGCCCTCGAGGTAGCAAATAATAATAATGGGCTCTCATGCCCAAATCTGTCACACCACGCCTGACATTCGGCAGACTCAGGAAAGCAGGCTGGCTTTTAAAAATTCTTTTGCCTTGGCAAACTTTACTCCTTTTGAGTCTGTGCCAGGCTGAGCCAGACAAATGGATAGTCCAGTCCATGGTTAATTTATAAAAGGAAACGTTCTGGGGTTCTAAGCCCTGTTTAGAAATTAAGCCCTTCGCCCTGGATGATCTAGTCCACACACTTAACTGTTCAATAAATTTTACAAACCGCCTGATAATCAGCAAATCTCTCAGCTGTATACATAAAACAGTGAAATAACCACGCAGATAGAAATCAGCCGAATTCAAAAACAAGTTATGCATGACTAAATTACACGTCCGGACAGACTGGCTTGCTGAAATATATATATTTAGCAGGCGTCTAAAAGTATATAAAAGCACCTGACGAATGTTCCTAGTGAAAATGCATCACGTGCAGGGCTGTTTGCTTAGTGAGGAATGTACTCTGCACGTCCCCAGGGGCCTTTGAATGCTCCAGATCTGACTCCTGGGGCTGAAAAAAGATTCTGGAATTAAGGCCAGGGCTCAAATAAAGCCCCATATCGGCCCAACTAGGAAAGTATCACAGAACTGTAGAGTTGTAGAAAGGGACCCTAGGGTCATCTAGTCCAACCCCCTAAAATGCAGGAACCTCAGTCAATCGTAGATACCCAAAAGGAACAGTGGAGTTGCAACCTTTAAGCAGGACCAACGGAAGTGGAGACCAAGCTTTCAAACGCCCCAGAACTCCTCTTCAGGTTGGGTGTTAAGAAGAAGGGGCAAACAGGCAGGAGAATTGCAGAGTCCAAAGGGACCCCCAAAGCTTATCTAGCTCAGCCCGCTTCAGTGCGGGAATCGCAGCGGTGATTCTCTTTGCGCCCTGATTAGGGGCCTCAAAGATTGCACTGGGCCTCCCCCCCCCCACATGAATGTCAGCCCCTCTTCTGATCGCTGGTGACCCAGAAGTAATTTTAGGTAAAGGTAAAGGGACCCCTGACCATTAGGTCCAGTTGCAGACGACTCTGGGGTTGCAGCGCTCATCTCGCTTTACTGGCTGAGGGAGCCGGCGTACAGCTTCCAGGTCATGTGGCCAGCAGGACTAAGCCGCTTCTGGCAAACCAGAGCAGTGCACGGAAACGCCGTTTACCTTCCCACCAGAGTGGTACCTATTTATCTATTTGCACTTTGATGTGCTTTCAAACTGCTAGGTTGGCAGGAGCAGGAACCGAGCAATGGAAGCTCACCCCCTTGTGGGGATTCGAACTGCCGACCTTCTGATCGCCAAGTCCTAGGCTCTGTGGTTTAACCCACAGCGCCACCCGCAGCCCTTTTAGACATGGCCTAATGTCTCCAGGATGGCAGAGGAAACTGATGCCTGTCTTTCCCAGTTCCCTGGGCCTTCTGCCCCCTTAGCCACTGAGGTCAGTTATGGACCCCCAAAAGGAGACTTCCAAAACCTTGAGAGCCACTGGCAGCCTTTACAGTCAAGACTGTGCTATGTTCTGGTTACGGACTGGCATTTCCCCATGTGGGTGGTATTCTGCAACATCTATAGCTCCATTTCTGCAGCACGGGACTCTCAATCTCAGGGCCCTGGGCGAAATATTCTTCCATTCCAGGGGGCTGGATTAGATGACCCTCGTGCTCCTGCCCACGAGGCTATGCCACTGACGTAATAATCGTGTGTCAGGATTTATACGAGACCATCCAAACGTCATTCCGTTTTATTAGTTGTTTTGGGACTTTTCCCGTGTGGCTCTGGACAGCCAAGTCTCAACGGTTGAGAAGCAATATGCTAGATTAAATGTAAAGTATTGGTTGTGTTTAGAAAGGATTTATGAATGATTTAGAAAAATTATTGATTAGAATATTTGTGTGGGATTGTATGGGGAAAATATGGAATAACAGATGCAATCTTGCTTAAAATGTATATAGGAAGTGCAGTGTAAGCAACGGAAGTCAATCAATGAAATTTTATTATTATTTTCATATTGAGATATTTGTAGAATAAATTTGGAAGAAATTCTTCCAACTTTTCTTCTTCTTTTTCTCTTTTTTTTATTATCTATGTTTGCTTATCTGAAATATATACGTATGTATTTGCAATATTTACTTAGATTTTGTAACAATTATGTTAAATAAATTAAATAACTAAATAAAGGGGGGGGGAGAGAGAAGTAATATGCTAGCCACCTTTAAATCTTTGAAGGGCTGTCCCATGGATGATGGAGAAAGCTTGTTTTTCTGCTGCCCCAGAGGGTGGGACCCACGGATTCAAATTGCAAGAAGGGAGATTCCAGCCAAATACCAGGAATGCTATTCCAACCAAATATTAAGAAGAACTCTCTGAGGGCTAAGAGCTGTTTTAACAGTGGAACAGGCAACCTAGGAATGTGGCAGACTCTCCTCGTTGTAGGGTCTTAATTAAGCCTTTGGAGATTCTTTTGCATTGCAGGGGGCAGGACTAGAATATGACCCATCTCTACAATTCTATGATTGCCATCTGGAGAGGCAATCTTGTACTACAGCGCAACAAAAGCAGGACACCCCCCCCCACACCCCAGGAATAATAAAATCATCATCACCACCACCACCATCATCACCATCATCTGTGGCGTCAAAGGAAGTCAGGATTTCCGCTGGAAGTTCTGGAAACAGAGTGGGATGACTACCCCACAGCTTTTGCAGGCAGAAAAGCTATTGGAAGCAGAATCACGTCTAACCGCCCTGACAGTGTCACGAGTGCAATTCATTGTGAATGCACAATTAAAAAAAAAAAAAAAAGGATGTCTGGAGAGGCCCTTAGCAGTGTCCTAACTGGGAAAGATGGAGGGCACAAGGAGAAGGGGACGACAGAGGACGAGATGGTGGGACAGTGTTCTGGAAGCTATCAGCATGAGTTTGACCAAACTGCGGGAGGCAGTGGAAGAAAGGAGTGCCTGGCGTGCTCTGGTCCAGGGGGTCACGAAGCGTCGGACACGACTAAACGACTAAGCAACAACTGGATCTGTCCAGGGACGTGGGTGGCGCTGTGGGTTAAACCACAGAGCCTAGGACTTGCCGATCAGAAGGTCGGCAGTTCGAATCCCCATGATGGGATGAGCTCCTGTTGCTCGGTCCCTGCTCCTGCCAACCTAACAGTTCGAAAGCACGTCCAAGTGCAAGTAGATAAATAGGTACAGCTCCGGCGGGAAGGTAAACGGCGTTTCCGTGCGCTGCTCTGGCTCGCCAGAAGCGGCTTAGTCATGCTGGCCACATGACCCGGAAGCTGTACGCCGGCTCCCTCGGCCAATAAAGCGAGATGAGTGCCGCAACCCCAGAGTCGGTCACGACTGGACCTAATGGTCAGGGGTCCCTTTACCTTTACCTGGATCTGGGCAGCCTTTGGGGCTGCTGGACAAGTGTCCCACTGACATTGATACATTTCAGTAGGGATTATGTGGGAGGACTTGGTGACGGATTGTGCCCCGTGTGGGACACTGAGCTGTGCCCCCTTTGACAGAGCTGGTCCCTGATCTGGAGGCTTTCCCCCTCCCTCCCTGAAAACCTCCCCCCCCCCCCTTGGCAAGGAACCCTTAAGGAGCAGGCTGTGGGTGTTTGGGGACAAAGAGTTCAGGCGTATCACAAAGGATTTCCCGAGATGATAGCTTTTAACAGTGCCAGCATCTTCTTCAAACACCGTCACACCGTCTCCCCCAGGTTGGTGGAGGCTGTTAAGGGAGGACACAGCAGGCGATGCGGGAAAGACGCATGCAAAACCGGGCTGGAAGGATGGACAAATCACTGTGTGTGACCGCTTCCTTCATCCCTCGGCCAGTGAGCACAGAAAGCTTCTTCTGCGTCCAGCCTGCACTGGTTGGCAGCAGCGTTCTACCTGATGGGAGATGCTCAGAACATTTGCAGAGCACCAGGTTCATAGGATTGTAGAGTTGGAAGGGACCCCTGGGGTCATCTAGTCCAACCCGATGCAGTGCAGGGATCTCAGCTAAAGCATCCATGGCAGATGGCCACCCAACCTCTGCTTAAAAACTTCAAATGAAGGAGAATCGACCACTTCCCGAGGGAGACTGTTCCACTATCAAACAGCCCTTGTTGTCAGAAAGCTTTTCCTAATGTTTAGTCCAACTCTGCCCTGAAGTCAATGCAGCCTTGAAAGGGGAGCCTCCTCACAGCAATTTCTCTCTCTCTCTTTTAGTATTTCTTGCACACAAAGAATGAAGATTCCTCCTCTCTCCCCAGCCACGCAGGGGCCCTCCCCGGATCCTATTTATGTTTTCATTTTTGCCGCCCGTCGGCACCAGCTAACAAAATTGCGACGATAAAAAACGAGTTTAAGGCGGTAATTGCATCAGCGCAAATGCAATTTCTGAAGCCGACGGAACACATGGAGGCGGCAGCCGGGGCATAAATGAGCAACCTGGTTAAAAGTGCCTCTCCCCCTTCCCTAAATGCTTCTGCTTGCTTTGGGAAAATGTGGCGCTGGGGGGGTCTTAATCTGCCTGGCTTAATGGCTCTGGGGGGGGGGGAGAGAGGGATGAAGGGGTGACTTAAAAGACAGGCCTGGATAGTTCCTCATGACCAGCCTAACTTCAAAGGGGGATAAAGGAAACAGGTTTCCCCTTAGGCCAGCCTGGCCCTAGGCCTGCACTGTTCATCTGAATCATAGATACCTTATAGTCTTTCCTGTTTTCTGAATGCAGGCAATTCAAAACTAAACCAGAGGAATACCTTCCCCTAATATCATAGAGCCACAAAATTTTAGAGTGGGAAGGGACACCCGAGGGTCATCCAGTCTGACCCCTGGAAATGCAGGAGTCTCAACTGAAGCATCCCTGACCAATGGTCATTCAACCTGTTTAAAAACCTCCAAGGTCCACCACCTTCAGAGGGAGTCCGTTCAACTGTCAAACAGCTCTTCCTGGCCAAAAAGGTATTTCTAATGTTTCGTTGGAATCTCCTTCCTTGCAACTTGAAGCCACGGGTTCGAGTCCTACCCTCCAGAGCAGGAGAAAACAAGCTGGCTCCCTCTTCCATGAGACAGACCTTGAGATATTTGATGATGGCTGTCCTGTCAGCTCTCAGTCTTCCCTTCTGCAGGCTATACATACCCAACTCCTTCAACTGTTCTTCATAAGGCTCCTCTGCACACCTTCCAGATTGTCAGTATCCATCTTAAACTGTGGCACCCAGAACGGGACACAGTGCTCCAGGGGTGGCCTGACCAAAGCAGAATGTTGTTGTTGTTGTTTAGTCGTGTCTGACTCTTCGTGACCCCCTGGACCAGAGCACGCCAGGCACTCCTGTCTTCCACTGCCTCCCGCAGTTTGGTCAAACTCATGCTGGTAGCTTCGAGAACACTGTCCCACCATCTCGTCCTCTGTCGTCCCCTTCTCCTTGTGCCCTCCATCTTTCCCAGCATCTGGATCTTTTCCAGGGAGTCTTCTCTTCTCAGTAATAATAATAATAATAATAATAATAATAATAATAATAATAATAATAATAATAATAATAATAATAATTTATTTATACCCCGCCCATCTGGCTGGGTTTCCCCAGCCACTCTGGGTGGCTTCCAAAAGAATATTAAAATACTGTGATACATCAAACATTAAAAGCTTCCCTAAAGAGGGCTGCCTTCAGATGTCTTCTAAAAGTCTGGTAGTTGTTGTTCTCTTTGACATCTGGTGGGAGGGCGTTCCACAGGGAGGGCGTCACTACGGAGAAGGCCCTCTGCCTGGTTCCCTGTAACTTGGCTTCTCGCAGTGCCAAGTTACCTCTCAGGAGGTGGCCAAAGTCTTGGAGCCTCAGCTTCAGGATCTGTCCTTCCAGTGAGCACTCAGGGCTGATTTCCTTAAGAATCTTTGATCTTCTTGCAGTCCATGGGACTCTCAAGAGTCTCCTCCAGCACCAGAATTCAAAAGCATCCATTCTTCGGCGATCAGCCTTCTTTATGGTCCAGCTCTCACTTCCATACATCACTACAAATGTAGAATATAGTGGGACTATTATTGGGCAGGTGGGGCTCGTCCACCTGGGAAGGTAGCCCTTCCAGGAGAAGGAAAACTCTCGATCCTAAACCTTCTTTAGGAAAAGAAAAGACTTGGGAGCAAAGCCTACACAAATCTCTAAGGCGGTTGGATGGTGCCTTGTACGCCTCCGTCCAGCAACTCCTGCTGCCAAGCCGGTGCCAAATGTCTTCCTCTGCTTTCCATTGGACCACATCCGTGAAGGGGTCTTGTCAACTTGGCAGCCCAGGAGCTCCAGACACACTCGCTGCGGAGGTCACTTTGGTGATGCTAACACAGCAAAAACAATGCAGTTATGAGTTACCGGTCTCTGCAGCTACAGCAAGTGCTGTGATTCTCCAGCAGTTTGATTTGGCCCACAGAAGCACACTCCATTGTCTCTGCAGACCGATGGATGCCCACAAAATTACCAATCCTCCATTCATTCATTTGCTGTGTTTTACACTGCAAGTGCATTTTAAAGATATTTATGCTGGTGACCATCGCTGCCTCTCCTGGGAGCAAATCCCAGAGCTTCTGCTGTACAGTGGTGCCCCGCAAGACGAATGCCTCGCAAGACGGAAAACTCGCTAGACGAAAGAGTTTTCCGTTTTGGAGGTGCTTTGCAAAACGAATCTCCTATGGGCTTGCTTCGCAAGACGACAATGTCTTGCGAGTTCCTGCGGGTTCCCCCCCCCCTTTTCTAAGCTGCTAAGCCGCTTATCAGCTGATCCGATAAGCCAATAAGCCGCTAAAAGCCGCTAATAGCGCTAATCCGTCAATGGGCTTGCTTCGCAAGACAGAAAAAACGCTAGACGAAGAGAATCACAGAATGGATTCTTTGCGTCTTGCGAGGCACCACTGTACTGGATAAGGCCCCACTGGGTTCTAGTATTATGGGAGGGATAATGTTTCTCTACAACATGCATAATTTAGCACACCTCTGTGAGGTCTCTCTCTCTGCCCCCCACCCCATTTATCTAGCCTTTTGGCTAGATAAAACATTAAAAAAGCAACCCCAAATGTTGTAACCTTTCCTCTTCGGGGAACTGCTTCACCCCTTGATCATTCCGATTGTGTTTCTTCTGCAAACAGAGATGCCTGCAGCTGATAAAATGCACTCTTGATCAAAGTCATGCACCGGATCCTTCAAGGAGGGGGTGACCCTCCCCAGAACGAATTGCCTGCCCCGCTGTTAACACCTCCATCCTGTCTGGGTCAGACTTCCTGGGTGCCTCCATGGGTGCAGGGGTCCCTTCATGCCTTAACCTCTCGGGGGCTCCAGGGCTGATGTCTCTGCCAGGCCACGTAGTTGAGGATTCCCAGCAGTGACTCAACTTCTCGGAAAGAACAAGTTTCTAGGCCTCATGATCAGAGGTCGGTTTCTAGAAAGGGACATGCCATGATACCCCTCCGGGCACCAGCAACTGAAGGAGGACACTCACAAACATGAAAAAAGGGCAACACCGTTTAGTTGCGATCCCTGCATTGCAGGGGGTTGGAATGGATGACCCTCAGGGGTCCCTTCAAAAATCTGTAGTTCTATGATCCTAGACAGTGAGAGGCCAGGAGAGACCCAAGTCCTGGGAGGGGGAAACAGCCAGACATGATGGATCCCTGTTTTTGCCAGCTGGAGAAGCTGAGGCAGATAGGAGAGGCAGTCTGGCAGCCAAGTCCTTCTTCATGCCATGCTCAGTTGACCTATGGAACTCTCTTCCACTGGAGGCACTGATGGCCACCAATGTGGATGGTTTTAAAAGAGGATTAGAGAGATTCATGGAGGAAGAGATCTGATCTCCCAGTATCCAAAGGGCTGCCACATACAAGTGATGGAGAAGATTTGGAGCCAATTGATCCATATTACACAAAAAAAGGGGGGGATTTAGATTAAACACTGGGATGAACTTCCTGGCAGTACGGGCTGTTCTACAGTGGCAGAGGCTGGAAGGTTTTTCAGCCTACAGCCCACTGTGATAAGAATTTTAAGGTCTTAGATATATATTAAATGTTCATAAATGTACCAACCAAGCACGTACATAGATCAGCACAGGAAGACCGACCTGAAACCATTTTTTTGGCTCCCAAACTGTAGCAGGAACCCCCCACCCCCTTTATTAAGCATAGTTAAAACAGCCATAGATTTGATTTAAAGGGAATACAAAAGTGAACAATTTTTTCCTGAACTTGCAGAGGAATAGTAAGCCTAATTTAGATTATTTTTTTTAATAACTACACATAGGAAAGTGAGATGCAGGGTACCTTAGGAAAGATTGTTCCCCCCTCTTTGCAGTTTCCTTTAAAGGAAGCTTACTCGGGAGTAAATTTACCTGGCACAGAAGTAAGAAGGGGAAAAAACCTGAAAGATACAGAATGAAAGAAGGGGGGGCATTTTCTAAGAAAAGAGGCCAGGAAGTCTTATAGAGACTGATATCAGGACTGGACTCAGATAGACAATTTCCGGTAACAAACTGACCAAATGTTTTCTCTGCAAGGTCAAAGGAAAATGGAAAAGCCTCCCCATTGTCTTTTCCTTCACAAATCCTGTCTTAAGGGTATGTCTGTGTATGAATAGGGTGAGCCAGACTACCAGGAAAGGCAATCAGATAAGCTATTATCAGATAACTTGGCAGACAGGAAAAACAACCACACTCAAATTTCTGTTGTAGACCGCCTTTTCTGTGATGTAGGTATGATGTTTGGGGGTGGTGGTCTTGGGTTACACCCCTTCTGTGATGTATGTATGATCTATGGAGGGGGGTCTTGAGCTCCAGGGCAGGAAATTTAAAATGTCTATATAAGGGCAGGCACACCTTTGTTCTGGGTCCTCCTCCTCTCCTGCGTGTGAGGGGAGCACCCTGTTGCAACAGATCAATAAAGATCAGGCTTACGAGCTGCTTTGCTTCTCAGTATTCTCTGCTTGGCTTCTGTTATTTTCTCCTACCAATAGGGAACCTACGTAAGGACTCTATATGGGCTCTTGGATACCCCATAAGGGTAAAAGGGCAGATTTTGTTTACAACACCACCTGCCAGGGATGCTGGAGCAGGGGGTTGGACTGGAGGACCTTTGAGGGTCCCCCTCCAACTCTGATGATTCTATAAGCCTAGCTGGAAAGCCACCGCCTCTTACTTGGGACCCCGGAAGATGATTCAGGTCTTTCTCTCTCTCTCGTTATTTCACATGGTTCGAGTCTGACTCCTGGTACCGTAAAGACCATCAAACCCCAAAATTATAATTACTTATTAAAACATATTCTGTTGCTCAGATTAAGGCAAGGCATGAGTTGCATGCAGGCTTTGGCATTTGGGGATGGGAGGCACGGATTGTGGCACACATCTCCAGCTCAAGACTTGGAAGGGGCAAGTACAAGTAACTTGTGGCCACTGAGCAGCGGCAACCAGAATCACAACAACAACAACAACAACAACAACAATTTATTATTTATACCCTGCCCATCTGGCTGGGTTTCCCCAGACACTCTGGGCAGCTTCCAACAAAGTATTAAAATACAGTGGTCTGTTAAACATCAAAGGCTTCCCTAAACAGGGCTGCCTTCAGATGTCTTCTAAAAATCTGGTAGTTGTTTTTCTTTTTGACATCTGGTGGGAGGGCATTCCACAGGGCGGGTGCCACTACTGAGAAGGCCCTCTGCCTGGTTCCCTGTAACCTCACTTCTTGCAATGAGGGAACAGCCAGAAGGCCCTTGGAGCTGGATCTCAGTGTCCAGGCAGAA
The DNA here is from genome assembly GCF_965112155.1 of Podarcis liolepis. Classification (NCBI taxonomy): domain Eukaryota; kingdom Metazoa; phylum Chordata; class Lepidosauria; order Squamata; family Lacertidae; genus Podarcis; species Podarcis liolepis. The sequence goes on along the minus strand of NC_139561.1, from coordinate 91,307,831 downwards.
CAATGGGGGTGGAGACGCTCCTTCAGGTCTACTGGGCCTTTGAGGCCATTTAGGGCTTTAAAGGTCAGCACCAACACTTTGAATTGTGCTCGGAAATGTAATCTCAAACAGTGGCCGGCCTTGGGTGGAGGTGTGGTTGGGCCAGGCATAGGAATATGCCTCCCCACCCCGGTTAAAGGGATCTCAGAAAGCTGGTGGTGAAGTTTTCTTGGTCCCTGGAGAATTTGCTGCCAGTCAGAGCGGCACAGAGTCCCAGGAGAGAGGCAAACCTTCTGATCTGACACAAGGCAGCTTTTGTATTTCTCCCGAGCAAAAGGATGCCTGAGATGGCGTCTCCATCTGTTGAGGCTGAAATATCCGCACGAATCGGCAGCTGTTGCAGTAGCAGGAGATGAGGGCAAGCGCTGCCCGTTGATCTGAATCTCTTTGGGTTTGTGGTCTAGAGAAGGGAACCAGGTTTGAGATTGTGACGCTGGTGGGGGTTTAGCGGAGGAGGAAGCGAATCACCCTGCCAGACTTTGCCAACCTGGGGCCCAAAACAACTGCAGGTTGGCGGAGGATGCAGACCTGGGCAGTGCCTCTGAGCATGTTAAGAGTGCAGGGCTTCGTACGAGCTCCCTAACGAGGTGGTGTGGCCATCAAAAAGGGCTGGTACAATTCCAGACTGCACCAACGAGGATCTAGCATCCAGGTCAAAGGAAATAATAGCCCTATTCTATTCTGCCTGGGTCAGTGTCCTCCTGGAATCCTGTGTCCAGTTCTGGCCATGCCAGTTTAAGAAGGAGATTGAAAAACTGGAAGGAAGGTGTGCAGAGAAGGGCAACCAAGTTAATAATAATTTATTATTTATACCCCGCCCATCTGGCTGAGTTTCCCCAGCCACTCTGGGTGGCTCCCAATCGAGTGTTAAAAACAATACAGTATTAAATATTAAAAACTTCCCTAAACAGGGCTGCCTTCAGATGTCTTTTAAAGATAAGATAGCTGCTTATTTCCTTCACATCTGGTGTTCCACAGGGCGGGTGCCACTACCGAGAAGGCCCTCTGCCTGGTTCCCTGTAACTTGGCTTCTCGCAGGGAGGGAACCGCCAGAAGGCCCTTGGAGCTGGATCTCAGTGTCCGGGCAGAACGATGGGGGTGGAGACGCTCCTTTAAATATACTGGGCCGAGGCCGTTTAGGGCTTTCAAGGTCAGCACCAACACTTTGAATTGTGCTCGGAAACGTACTGGGAGCCAATGTAGGTCTTTCAAGACCGGTGGTTATGTGGTCTTGGCGGCCGCTCCCAGTCCCCAATCTAGCTGCCGCATTCTGAATTAATTGCAGTTTCCGGGTCACCTTCAAAGGTAGCCCCACGTAGAGCGCATTGCAGTAGTCCAAGCGGGAGATAACTAGATGATCGAGAGTCGAGAGACCAAGCCTTGTGAGGAACGGTCGAAGGAGCTGGGGACATTTAGCCTGGAGAGCAGAAGACTGAGAGGAGACATGATAGCCATCTTCTCAAATATCTGAAAGGCTGTCCCGGAAGATGAAGCAAGCTTGTTTTCTGCTGCTCCAGAGTGCAAGAGACCAAACCAATAGCTTCAAGTTACAAGAAAGAAGATTCTAACTAAATATCAGGAATAACTTTCTGTGGGTAAGAGCTGTTGGAGGTTGTGGATTCTCCTTGCTTGGAGGTTTCTAAGCAGAGGTTTGATGGACATCTGTCATGGATAATTTAGCTGAGATTCCTGCATTGCAGGGGGTTGGGCTGGATGACCCACAGGGTCTCAAACTGACAATTACCATATTTTTCGCTCTATAAGACGCACCAGACCACAAGACACACCTAGTTTTTGGAGGAGGAAAACAAGAAAAAACATATTCTGAATCTCAGAAGCCAGAACAGCAAGAGGGATCGCTGCGCAGTGAAAGCAGCAATCCCTCTTGCTGTTCTGGCTTCTGGGATAGCTGCGCAGCCTGCATTCGCTCCATAAGACACACACACATTTCCCCTTACTTTTCAGGAGGGGAAAAGTGAGTCTTATAGAGCAAAAAATACAGTACATGATTCTTTGGCTCTTGCTGCAACAGACTAGCATGGCTACTGCTCTCGAACTTTTCTTCTTGTCTCCTCTTGTCCCGCAAATCCCAGCTGGGTTTGCTTTTTGTCCCAGTTCGGCGCCTTGGTGCTCTGCACATGCTCAGCAGCACTCTGCCCTTTGCATTTCCTTGAGGCAGGCAGGCACCGAGAAACAGCCCGGCCGTGCCAGATTCCTGCTTGCTCTCCGTGGGAGAAAAGGAGGCCCCGGCAACCTGGACACTCCTCAAGCCCAGGCTTGCGCCAAACCCTAGACGTGGTTATTTACTCAGACCTCGAGATTAGCTGGGCGGGCGCTTGGCAGACGCGCCCAAACCAAACATGCCCAGGTGATGAAAATCCCTGACTTAGGGGCTGGGAGGGAGGCTGGGGAGTGTGGCTCTTGAGGAGAAGCACCCTGCCTGCCAGGGGAAGGCGGCCAAGGTTAATCAATACCACTTAAACCCATTTGCCTATTTCCAAAACCTGGCTGCCTCTTCCCTTTTGAGGCAATGGAAGAAAGAGTGTCAGTCAAAAGGACTGCTGTCTACTGTCACAAGCCTGCCTTTGTCTGCCCGTCAAAGGTTTGTCCTCACTAACTCAAAACTTCCTGGTTCCTAACTGGTTGTTGCAAGGCTGATTTAAGAGAAGTCATGTCCTTCCGATTGCTGCACCTCGTTTTGAAAGTGAGCCGGGGGGGGGGGGGTCTTTTAAGAGTCGTTTGCTAGGCAGAAACCCAACAGAGCCCGGTTCATTCTGTACCTTTTGAACTTCTGTCTGTTGAGCAGCTTCTATAGGAACAGGAACAGGAATAGGAATTTATTATTTGTACCCCGCCCATCTGGCTAGGTTTCCCCAGCCACTCTGGGCGGCTTCCATAGAAACCAAAAATACACTAAAATATCACACATTAAAAACTTCCCTGAACAGGGCTGCCTTCAGATGTCTTCTAACTGTCAGGTAGTTGTTTATCTCTTTGACATCTGGTGGGAGGGCGTTCCACAGGGCGGACGCCACCACCGAGAAGGCCCTCTGTCTGGTTCCCTGTAGCTTTGCTTCTCGCAATGAGGGAACCACCAGAAGGCCCTCGGCGCTGGACCTCAGCGTCCGGGCAGAACGATGGGGGTAGAGACGCTCCTATAGGAACAGGGACCCTGCAAGGATTTCAAAAACTTGTCTGCATTTAGCGGATGGGTGAATCGTAGGGTTGGAAGGGACCCTGACATCATCTAGATGCTGCAGCGAAGGAATATGCAGCTGTCGCAGATTGAACCTGCAACCTTGGCATCGCCAGCACCAAGCTCTAACCAACTGAGCTATCCAGCGATGATAGTGCTTCTGTTTTCTGAAAGGGCTTCATAGAATCATAGAGTTTTTGAGTTGGAAGGGACCCCTAGGGTCCAACCCAGTAATGTAGGAATCCAAGCTAAATAGCATTTTTTAGGGGGGTGGGATCTTCTAAATTCTGGAATCCTGACAGTGTCAAGTCACTGCGCTACCAGAACAGAGACACTTCCAACTACCTCAGAAGATGGTGGGATCTCCTACCTTGGAGGTTTTTAAACAAGAGGTTGGATGGCTATCTGCCAGGGATTACCGTATTTTTCGCTCCATAAGACGCACTTTTTTCTTCCTAAAACGTAAGGGGAAATGTCTGTGTATCTTATGGAGCGAATGTGTGGCCCCTGGAGTTGAATTGCCCGGGGCAAAAAGCAGATCATGCTTTTTTTTTTTAAAAAAAAGAGGGAAGTGGGTGTTGAAACAAAGCTGCTGATCGTTTGCCAATCGGGGAGAGAGCTAAGGGACTCTAGAGATAAAGGAGGCTGCCTGGGAGGGGAGAGGTAAAGACAGCAAAGGGGGGAAACAGGAAGACTAAAGCAATAAGGAGAGAAATTAGAAGAAAAGGAGGAGCAAAAAACTGCCCCAGCTAAGGAAAAGACACTAAGGCAAACAAGAGGGAAGGGAGTGTTGAAAGGAAACAGCTGATTGGTGGGATCGGGAGAGAGATAAGGGACCCTAGTGGAGGCTGCCTGGGAGGGGGGAGGTAAAAGCCCACGGATCCTCAGGATTTTTACATTGGGTCGCCCCAAATTCACCATCAGATCACATAGCATGTCCATGGCTACAGCCTGCACACAAAAAATCACGCACCCACCGTTACGTGGGATCACAATGGCGCAAAAAGTGGTTACAAAGAACGGATCCACATGGATCCTCAGGATTTTTGCATTGGGTCACCTCAAATTCACACCAGATCACATGTCTGTGGCCACAGCATGAACCACAAAAATCATACATCCACTGTTTCGTTCAGAATATTTGTTTTCTTGTTTTCCTCCTCTAAAAACTAGGTGCGTCTTATGGTCAGGTGCGTCTTATGGAGCGACAAATACGGTATTTGGTTGGGGTTGGAATAGATGGCCTCTGAGGATCCCTTTCAGTTCTAAGATTCTATGACTTCCTTTCGCTTGCCACGGTGGGGAGGGCAAAAACCGCTTTGGGCAAGAATTCCCACCAACTCCAGAGCCTGGTGGAAAGTTTTGGGTTCCTGTAAACCAAGTGTGCGCACATGACAGCTGGTTTGTGGCCGCGTCAGAGGCAGATAGTGCGTTTCTGGGATATAAATAGGCCAGTGGCGGGATAATCAAATTGGGGGTCTGAGCACAGGCTGTTACTGGGAGTCGTGGGGGGGGGGAGTAGCAGAGCATTGATGGAACAGGGGTGAGGCTAAGAGAGAACCCAGGAAGCAGGCAGGCCATCCTTCTTTGTGACACGCGAGCCATGGCAGCCTGTGTGTCACCTCCTGCCTCTCTCAGAGCATGCAATTTCCAGAGGGGTAGCTGTATCCGTCTGTCGAAGCAAAAAACAGCAGAGACTCTTGCGGCGCCTTGAAGACCCACCAGAACATCAGGAGTCCCTCTTTTAAAGCCATCCAAATTGGGGGATGTCCCTGCCTCATGTGGGAGGGAGTTCCATAGTTCGTTTAATGAGCTGCGTGAAAGATACCTGCATGGCAGGGGGTTGGACTAGATGACCACTGGGGGTCCCCCTCCAATGACAGCTGGCCATCGGTCAGGGGTTCTTTAGCCCTGGTTAACTCTGTGTTATTCTGGGTGGTGTGTGAATGAATGAATTTTATTATTACGGTCACAGACCAGTTCCGGGTCACTTACAATATCAGGAAAATCATAATTGAATTGCAGTTGGGTACAACAGAGACGATTCAGATATAGCGGCAGTTAAAAAATATATATATATTAAATCTTGATCACTAAAATATAACCTAAAATTATCATTTAAAACCTTAATCGTTTTGGTAGTACAGCTTGCTCCCTAAATTTTATGGCAGTATAAACATACCGTATTTTTTGCTCTATAAGACTCACTTTTCCCCTCCTAAAAAGTAAACCTGTGTGCGTCTTATGGAGCGAATGCAGGCTGCGCAGCTATCCCAGAAGCCAGAACAGCAAGAGGGATTGCTGTTTTCGCTGCGCAGCGATCCCTCTTGCTGTTCTGGCTTCTGAGATTCAGAATATTTTTTTTCTTGTTTTCCTCCTCCAAAAAACTGGGTGCGTCTTGTGGTCTGGTGCGTCTTATAGAGCGAAAAATACGGTAACTGGGTGTTGTGTTCATGGTGGTAGCCCTGAACTGTGGTGGCTGAAGCTTCCTGTTTTCTGGCATTTGTTCTATAGCATTTAAACATTTCCCAGATTCTGGAAGTGGGGAGAGAGAACCGATGCCCTGGAGCCATGGATTTAAAAACACTGCCGGGGCATGTTCTGCTTTTCGGCACTGAGATGGTGCAGCGATCTTCTTTTCCGCCATTTATGGAGCTGGGGTTTTGGGGAGGTGGTCTGGGAGCTGCTTTCAGGTTCCTCCGAGCTTCAGTCCCCAAGTGCAGTGGTTGGGGGGATTCCACTCCTGCTAGTATTGGATCACTGCATTAAAATGTAGGGATCAGGCAGAGCAAATCCACCCACTGTCTTTGAGGGAGGACGGGGTGTTTGGGGAGAGGGTGGAAAGGTTTTGGCTCCCAACCGAAGCCCTCTCAATGTGCCCATAGTTTGCTTAATGCGCTGCGTGAAACATACCGTATTTTTCGCTCTATAAGACGCACCAGACCACAAGACGCACCTAGTTTTTGGAGGAGGAAAACAAGAAAAAAAATATTCTGAATCTCAGAAGCCAGAACAGCAAGAGGGATCGCTGCGCAGCGAAAGCAGCAATCCCTCTTGCTGTTCTGGCTTCTGGGATAGCTGCGCAGCCTGCATTCGCTCCATTAAGACGCACACACATTTCCCCTTACTTTTTAGGAGGGAAAAAGTGAGTCTTATAGAGCAAAAAATACGGTACTTGCGTTGAAAGGGGGTTGGACTAGATGACCCCTGGGGTCCCTTCCAACTCCACAATTCCACAGTTCTAAGAAGGAGATTCTTTTACCGGCCCTGAATCTTCCAACAGTCTATTTCGTTGGGAGTTCTATTTTACAAAAGTCTATCAGAATTCCCTTCACAGTGTTCACTCTGCTTAATCAGGTGTGTGTGTGTGTGTATCATAGAATTTTAGAATTAGAAGGGACCCCAAGGGGCATTTATATGTCTGTACACAGAACTGCCGCGTTTGTCCCTCCTTTCACACCCACACAGATATAGAGGTGGCAACCAAGGAGGACTTTTCATGCATGCGATGAAAACGATGCTATCTGCCATCATTAATCTCTCTCTACGTGGGTGGCGCTGTGGGTTAAACCACAGAGCCTAGGACTTGCCCATCAGAAGGTCGGCGGTTCGAATCCCCACGATGGGGTGAGCTCCCGTTGCTCGGTCCCTGCTCCTGCCAACCTAGCAGTTCGAAAGCACGTCAAAGTGCAAGTAGATAAATAGGTACCGCTCCGGCGGGAAGGTAAACGGCGTTTCCGTGCGCTGCTCTGGTTCGCCAGAAGCGGCTTAGTCCTGCTGGCCACATGACCCAGAAGCTGTACGCCGGCTCCCTCAGCCAGTAAAGCGAGATGAGTGCCGCAACCCCAGAGTCGGCCACGACTGGACCTAATGGTGAGGGGTCCCTTTACCTTTACTAAGGTGCCACAGGTTCTTTGCGGATCATGCCTGGGTGTGGCGGCACAGAGGGCAGGGGGCTGAGCGACTTGCATTTGTAGCCCTGGAGAGGCAGTTTTTTTAGTCTCTATAACCACCAGGTTAGGACCTGGTTGGGAAGGGGCTGCAAGACCTATTGCATGGGTAGGCAAACTAAGGTTCGGGGGCCGGATGCGGCCCAATCGCCTTCTCAATCCGGCCCGCGGACAGTCCGGGAATCAGCATGTTTTTACATGAGTAGAATGTGCCCTTTTACTTAAAATGCATCTCTGGGTTATTTGTGGGGCACAGGAATTCGTTCATTCCCCCCCCCAAATCTAGTCTGTCCCCCCCCCAAAGATCTGAGGGACAGTGGGCCGACCCCCTGGTGAAAAAGCTTGCTGACCCCTGGCCTATCTTTTCAGCCCCACCTCCCCCAATCTGGCACCCTCCAGCTCCCATGAGCCAAGCTACAACTCCTGCACCCTAGCGGGTGCCAAACGTCTTGCCCTGCCGAGAGGGGGGGGGGGTCCTTGTCATCTGGGCAGCCCAGGACCTCCAATCACTCCTCAGGCTTGCGCAACTCAACGGTCTGACTTCACCCCCGGAGGCGCACTCCATTGTCTCTCGAGAGAGGTGGATACCAACAGCATCAAAAAATTTCAAGGTGACTACCTTGTTACCAATGACAAACCTAGACAGCATCTTAAAAAGCAGAGACATTACCTTGCCAACAAAGGTCCGTATAGTTCAAGCTCTGGTTTTCCCAGTAGTGATGTATGGAAGTGAGAGCTGGACCATAAAGAAGGCTGATCGCCGAAGAATGGATGCTTTTGAATTCTGGTGGTGGAGGAGACTCTTGAGAGTCCCATGGACTGCAAGAAGATCCAACCTCTCCATTCTGAAGGAAATCAGCCCTGAGTGCTCACTGGAAGGACAGATCCTGAAGCTGAGGCTCCAAGACTTTGGCCACCTCCTGAGAAGAGAAGACTCCCTGGAAAAGACCCTGATGTGGGGAAAGATGGAGGGCACAAGGAGAAGGGGACGACAGAGGATGAGATGGTGGGACAGTGTTCTCGAAGCTGCCAGCATGAGTCTGACCAAACTGCGGGAGGCAGTGGAAGACAGAAGTGCCTGGCGTGCTCTGGTCCAGGGGGTCACGAAGAGGCGGACACGACTAAACGACCAAACAACAACACCTTGTTACAGGGGTGAAAATGTATGCCAAGTTCTGAAGTGTCTGGATCTGATTCTATTTTTTTCTTAATTCCCCCCCCCCCCTTTCCTGACAAAGGAGCAGTCTTGTTACGCCCCTTCATGGCTATGGTACAGGTTTGGGGTTGCGATTTATTAGCTAGTAGGGGCTGTGTTTCTTGCGGCGTTTTTTCCTTCAAGTGAGCCAAGATTCACTGAGTGCGGGATCTTTATGCCAGGGCTGAACATTTTTGTGACCAGGCAGCTAGCAACTTTCTTTCTTTCCTTCCTTCCAGGGAGGCAGGGAGCATACTGCAGCCGACTCATCAGTTTGGAAGCAGGTGGGCAGCGAGGTCCAGACTGGCTTAATTATATTTGGGCCGGTAATGGGGAGAGAAGCCAATGTCCTTGGGGAGAGGGAGGGGCACAGCTCCCGTTCCCTCGTTTCATGTCCTCCCCCCTAGCCCCACAGAGCTTTCTGCAACACCCCCCCCCCCAGCCTTCCTCATGTTTCTTCTTCTTCTTCTTCTTTGGCGATCCCTCGTAGCTGAGTAAGATTGTCTTCCATAAACACGGTTTTAACAATGAGTCCGTAAGTGACTGTGGAGGCCAGTTCTGAATCCACACGTCCTTCCACAGTGGGGACATTGGTTTCCAGGCGGGAGTTGATCACGGTGTGGATTTGCCCAGCATGCCTTCCTCTTAGCATTTTTCTCCCTTCTGTCCTGAGTTCGAGTGTCTTCAAAGCCCATGACACCTTTGGTAAAGGCTGTTCTCCAACTGGAGCGCTCACAGGCCAATGTTTCCCAGCTGTCAGTGTTTATACAGTGGTACCTCGGGTTACATACGCTTCAGGTTACATACGCCGCTAACCCAGAAACAATACCTTGGGTTAAGAACTTTGCTTCAGAATGAGAACAGGTCCTAGGCTCTGTGGTTTAACCCCGTGTTCCCCAACCTTGGGCCTCCAGCTGTTTTTGGACTACAACTCCCATCATCCCTAGCTAGCAAGACCAGTGGTCAGGGATGATGGGAACTGTAGTCCAAAAACAGCTGGAGGCCCACGGTTGGGAACACTGGTTTAACCCACAGCGCCACCCGTGTCCCTTTAAAGCAATTTACTATCACAGAAATAAGGAGGACCCTGAGAATATGCACCTCAGGTGCCAAAAGCCGGAATAAAGAGCGTTCCGGGTGGAATCATTACATTATTTTCAAAGCAGCAGCAGTAAGTGGATGATCGTAATTGGGTTTTCATTGCAAAGCACTTTGGGCTCAGATCAGCGTGCAGAGGCGGCGGGTAAGTGAGCAAAATCAAACCCAGCACGTAACTCGTGAATTCTGGTACAAAACTCAACGCTCTGAGAAACTCATGAAGAGTTTGTTTAAAAAGCAACAAACCAACCCCAGAACCCACCCACCAGGTTTGTGGCACTCAGTTAGGGCTGGGAAGAAGGCAGCACAGCAATGGATGCCCCAACTTTTCCCTGGGCATCTTTGGACCACGTTAACTCGTCCTGCCCGGTTACTCAGTAATGATGTTCTTCTTCCTTTCACTTGGGCTGCTGCGCATGAGCGCATGGAATGAGCGCATGCCCCTCCTGGCACCACCAGGCCAATTATTAACACCGTCCGCGCACGCCGGCTGGCGTGATATGCGCTCCTTGTTTTCTCCTTCATTTTGCTTTCCTGACTCTCCCACATCGCGGGCATAAGGAGCATTGGTTTGGGGGTCGAGGAGGAGTCAGGCTCACAAGGACCGAGGAGGAGCCCCTGTTCCTGGATCCGTCCCAAGGGGGCTCAGAGAGCCCAGCAGCCTGCTCTCACAGCGGCCTCAAGGAGGACCTCCCACCCCTCCTGCGGTTTCCAGGGGCTTTGGGAAGGCTGTTAAAGATGCAAAGCGCAGGTTTATAAATCCGACGGCCATGCAAAGTGCTTGATTTCCATAGATACCGAGGCACCCATAGAGAAGCAGCCCAGACAGCTCCAGGGGCCTGCTCTCTCTCGTACCCGGCTCCTCCGTTCTGGGTTTGCGGACCCTGGCTGGCTGCCCCCCCCCCGAGCCCCCCGCGCATGCCGTTCACCTCATCAGAAATAGGTTACGGAGTCAAGGCCTGCTTTGTACAGACCATGCCAGAGGGAAGTTTTAGGAAGATAAGGAAGCTGCCTCAAACAGAATCAGGCCATTATTGTTGGTGTTAAAGGTAAAGGGATCCCTGACCATTAGGTCCAGTCGTGGCCGACTCTGGGGTTGCGGCGCTCATCTCGCTTTATCGGTCAAGGGAGCCGGCGTACAGCTTCCGGGTCATGTGGCCAGCAGGACTATGCCGCTTCTGGAGAACCAGAGCAGCGCACGGAAACACCGTTTACCTTCCCACCGGAGCGGTACCTATTTATCTACTTGCACTTTGACGTGCTTTTGAACTGCTAGGCTGGCAGGAGCTGGGACCGAACAACGGGAGCTCACCCCGTCGCGGGGATTCAAACCTTCTGATCGGCAAGTCCTAGGCTCTGTGGTTTAACCCACAGCACCACCCGCATCCCTGTTGTTGTTGTTGTTACTATTATTTATTGATTTATTGATTTATTTTCTATGTTGCCCTATACCCAAAGGTCTCAGGGCAGTTCACATCAAATATCAAATACCGTATTTTTTGCACCATAACACTCACTTTTTTCCTCCTAGAAAGTAAGGGCAAATGTCTGTGCGTGTTATGGAGGGAATGCCTACGGGTGGCATGCCTACGGATTTTCCTCCTCTAAAAACGCGTGTTATAGAGCAAAAAATACGGTATATAAAATCAAAACAAAACCAACAACCCAATTAAAAAAACCCCCAAAGAGCTAGCATTTTTAAAAAGGGTATAGCAGGGGTAGGCACTCTAAGGCCCGTGGGCTGGATGCAGCCCAATCGCCTTCTAAATCCGGCCTGTGGACGGTCCGGGAATCAACATGGTTTTACATGAGTAGAATGTGTCCTTTTATTTAAAATGCATCTCTGGGTTATTTGTGAGGAATTCGTTTATATATATTTTTCAAAATATAGTCCGGCCCACCACATGGTCTGAGGGTCGGTAGACTGGCCGATGGCTGAAAAAGCTTGCTGACCCCTGGGGTATAGGATGTAGATCAAGACAGACAAAAGCCTGGATTTTTTAGGGCAGGCTCTACCCGGATGAGGCAGCGAAGGCCCCGTGTCTGGTAAGCGAGCTATCAGGAGGAAATGCAAATGGAGACCCCGAAGGTTTCCATGGGGCGTGTGTAGCTGGGAAGGGGAGGGGGTGAAGTTCGAAGGCTGACGCAAGAGCTCAGCCACCATCTCCTTCCTTGAAATGCTCCCCTCTAGTGAGTCAACTGAAAGACCAGTCCGTGGGTAGGCAAACTAAGGCCTGGGGGCCGGATCTGGCCCAATCGCCTTATAAATCTGGCCCACGGACAGTCCAGGAATCAGCATGTTTTTACATGAGTAGAACGTGTCCTTTTATTTAAAATGCATCTCTGGGTTATTTGTGGGGCATAGGAATTTGTTCTTAGCCAGTAGTGGTTAAGAGCGGTAGACTCGTAATCTGGTGAACCGGGTTCGCTTCCCCGCTCCTCCACATGCAGATGCTGGGTGACCTTGGGCCAGTCACACTTCTCTGAAGTCTCTCAGCCCCACTCACCTCACAGAGTGTTTGTTGTGGGGGAGGAAGGGAAAGGAGAATGTTAGCCGCTTTGAGACTCCTTTGTTGTTGTTTAGTCGTTTAGTCGTGTCCGACTTTTCATGACCCCATGGAGCAGAGCACACCAGGCACTCCTGTCTTCCACTGCCTCCCGCAGTTTGGTCAAACTCATGCTGGTAGCTTCGAGAACACTGTCCCACCATCTTGTCCTCTGTCGTCCCCTTCTCCTTGTACCCTCCATCTTTCCCAACATCAGGGTCTTTTCCAGGGAGTCTTCTCTTCTCGTGAGGTGGCCAAAGTCTTGGAGCCTCAGCTTCAGGATCTGTCCTTCCAGTGAGCACTCAGAGCTGATTTCCTTCAGAATGGAGAGGTTTGATCTTCTTGCAGTCCATGGGACTCTCAAGAGTCTCCTCCAGCACCATAATTCTGGGCACCACAATTCAAGAAGGACACTGACAAACTGGAACGTGTCCAGAGGAGGGCAACCAAAATGGTCAAAGGCCTGGAAACGATGCCTTATGAGGAACGGCTAAGGGAGCTGGGCATGTTTAGCCTGGAGAAGAGGAGGTTAAGGGGTGATATGATAGCCATGTTCAAATATATAAAAGGATGTCACATAGAGGAGGGAGAAAGGTTGTTTTCTGCTGCTCCAGAGAAGCGGACACGGAGCAATGGATCCAAACTACAAGAAAGAAGATTCCACCTAAACATTAGGAAGAACTTCGTGACAGTAAGAGCTGTTCAACAGTGGAATTTGCTGCCAAGGAGTGTGGTGGCGTCTCCTCCTTTGGAGGTCTTTAAGCAGAGGCTTGACAACCATATGTCAGGAGTGCTCTGATCGTGTTTCCTGCTTGGCAGGGGGTTGGACTCGATAGCCCTTGTGGTCTCTTCCAACTCTAGGATTCTATGATTCTAATTCAAAAGCATCCATTCTTCGGCGATCAGCCTTCTTGATGGTCCACCTCTCACTCCTTAGAGTAGTGATAAAGGGGGATATCTAATCCAAACTCTATACTTTTCCTTCTTTATCGTCATCATCTTCTAAATATAGTTCAGCCTCCCACGAGGGACAGTGGACTGGCCCCCTGCTGAAAAAGTTTGCTGACCCCTGGTCCAGTCGTTCTTCCGAGACTTGCTTTTAAGCCCCTGTTACTAAACAAAACTTTTAAATTGGAGAGGTTGTTACATTTATAAAGGCTGTTTTAAGGCTAACAGAGGAGAATAGGACCCCCGTCTCCAGCACCTTCGCATAACAGAAAGTTAAATTTGTCAATGAGAGTTTGCCAGATACGGCTTTGGACGTTGCTTCAAAGCTGGAAGAAAGCTCCAACCCTGGATTTTTAAATATTTTATGCACCACACTTTAAGGAGGATATTGTCGAGCCACCGATAGCCCTGTCCTCCTCCGTGGATTTTGCCCAGCCCTCTTTGAAAGCCAAGCAAGTTGGTGGCAGCCGCTTGTGGGAGGGAGTTCCGCAGGTTAACTCTGCACCGTCAAACGCTAAAAAGAGAGGCCTGCTGCCCTTATGCCCTGCTTGTAGTAGGAAAAAATTAAAATAGAACAAAGCCTTAACGGGATGCCGGCTACGAACCTTGTTTCACTGAACTATTTAGTTTCCTCAGAAGGAAATAGAAAAATCATAAACTTTAAATGACCAAAATTCAAACAAGGGTAGAACCCCAAAAATTCTGATGTATTATAATCCTAGCTCAACCTAGGTAAAGCAAAGCGCAGTAATAAAGGATTGAAGACTCAAACGTACAGTTTCTAATACTGAATTTACAAAAAAGGTTTGAAAACCTAAATATAGCAAGTTTTAAAGAAAGCCAGACTTGAAGAAGGGAAAGCACAATAATAGGGGGTTGAAGACTCAACTGTGAAAATTCTAGTGCTGCTTTTACAAAAAGGTTTAAAAAACCCAAATGGCACAAATTCAAAGAAAGGAATACAAGATAAAGCTGTTTTAGGTTTTTGAACAAACTCAAGAAGAACAGGGCGGAAACTCTCCCGTGGTCTAGATGTTACTGCTGATGTTAAAGACTGATCGGGGCCTGATCCAGCTTGGCTCTTATAGGATGTTCTGAAACTCACTGACCTTGATCCTACGCTGCCTGCCCCAAGTCTGGCGAACCGCTTCACCCTGTGTGTTTTACTCCTACATTTATTCTTGCAATCACGTCTCATTATTCGGAGTTGTGATGCGTGCTTCCCATCTCACACCTCCGCATGTTTCAGAAAAACGAGGGCAACCGGTGCTCTGAACAGCCGCCACCAACCTGAGCCCTCCCTCCAGCTGTTTTGGACTACAATTCCCAGCAGCCCGACAGCACGGCTGGCCTTAAATAACGGCAGAGCCAAAAAAACGGTGTTCTGTCCTCCTGAACTCCTGCCACAGGGCCTGCCAGACTTTAATTTCTGCAAATCTCTTTGCAGGGTCTCAAAGATAGGCTTTGGGGTGCGAGGAAACCAAATCTGCTCTTATTTCTGTGACTGGACAACATTTAGCTTGGCAAGTCTGCGTCTGATGAAGAAGCATATGGACTGCATTCGGGAAACCAAAGGATTTTAATTTTAGCTTCTGAAAAATGCCAGTTATGCTAAATAATGATGATGATGATATAACTGCAGCTGTTTGGCAATCACGACTTATATGCAATTCTACACACATTTTACCTACCAAGCAAAACTAAATTATATCAGTTTAGCCAAAATATATTTTGAATTCCCAAACCACGTTACAACTTTTTACCACCCTTCGTTTTGGGAATGTGAAAATTGAACAATTCAACACACCCCATAGGTTCCACTCTTAGGGTGAACTTAGGATGCAGACGTCCGCGTGACCGCCTGCTTTTGTGTTTTTCCAAAGAGGGACGCGGTTGCTGCTTCAATAGCCTTTTGTTGCAACCTGAGATCTATGTTACGCCCAGCACTGTGTGGCCTCATTAAATCTCCGTTCCATCATAAAAAGTGCAGGCAAAAGAGATTTTTTTGCAATGCACATGAGCTACACCTCCTCTCTCCTCTCTCCGTGTTTATTTTTCCTTAACACCCAGCCTGAAGAAGAGTTCTGGTGGGCTGAAGAAAGTTCTCCACCGTGGCCGTTTCAGCCGCTCCTGATACTGCCCTACTGCCGTAATTCTAGGAATCAAATGTTCACGATCAGTCGCCTACTTTTCCAATAGTTGCCGGTGTGGCCGCGATGCAGCCATAATCTTCTCTTCATCACGTCAACAGGTGGCAGAGAACCGGAGAGAGCCAGCTTGCTGCATCACCGCTTGCCAACCTGATGGGAGTTGTAGTCCGAAACAGCCAGAGGGCGCCCGGTTGGCCTTTGTTGTTGTTTAGTCATTTCATCGTGTCCGACTCTTTGTGACCCCCTGGACCAGAGCATGCCAGGCACTCCTGTCTTCCACTGCCTCCCTCATGTTCGTAGCTTCGAGAACACTGTCCCACCATCTCGTCCTCTGTCGTCCCCTTCTCTTTGTGCCCTCCATCTTTCCCAACATCAGGGTCTTTTCCAGGGAGTCTTCTCTTCTCATGAGGTGGCCAGAGTCTTGGAGCCTCAGCTTCAGGATCTGTCCTTCCAGTGAGCACTCAGGGCTGATTTCCTTCAGAATGGAGAGGTTGGATCTTCTTGCAGTCCATGGGACTCTCAAGAGTCTCCTCCAGCACCAGAATTCAAAGGCATCAATTCTTTGGCGATCAGCCTTCTTTGTGGTCCAGCTCTCACTTCCATACATCACGACTGGGAAAACCATAGCTTTTACTATACATACCTTTGTCGGCAAGGTGATGTCTCTGCTTTTTAAGATGCTGTCTAGGTTTGTCATTGCTTTCCTCCCAAGAAGCAGGCGTCTTTTAATTTCGTGACTGCTGTCACCATCTGCAGTGATCATGGAGCCCAAGAAAGTAAAATCTCTCACTGCCTCCATTTCTTCCCCTTCTATTTGCCAGGAGGTGATGGGCCAAGTGGCCATGATCTTGTTTTTTTTTATGTTGAGCTTCAGACCATATTTTGCACTCTCCTCTTTCACCCTCATTAAAAGGTTCTTTAATTCCTCCTCACTTTCTGCCATCAAGGTTGTGTCATCTGCATATCTGAGGTTGTTGATATTTCTTCTGGCAATCTTAATTCCGGTTGGTCTAGGCTGGCTAAGAACTTCTCTTCCTTTCTCTCCCCAAGCCAAGAACTTATTTCTCCCATGAATTAATTCTCTCCCGGCAGCCTGTCTTGCAAGGTGCCAAGGGGAAGACCAAGACGAATGAATGAGTTTCAGAACTGTTTATGCTTTCCGTTTAGACACAGCCCATGAATGGTGCTAAAACTCTGGTAAACCGCAGCAAGGAAAGGCACAGCCTCCTCTATCGAGAGCGCCCGAGATTTGCACATTAGCTTCAGTTGTGTTTTTTTTTATACCTTTCCACGTTCCGCATTTCTTTTCCGGATTTTCCAGGCCCAGACGGTGTCCTCGAAGCAGGTTAGTTAATTGGACCGCGCTGAAGTGAACTGGCAGATCTGAGACAGCTGCGGGGTTCTTGCAAGTAGGCTTGGCTGAGAGGGAGGCGGTCTGGAAGGCTAAAGGGTTCCCCCCCACCCTCCTCATATATTCTGCACTGAACTTGGGTTTTTAATTTGAGGAAGGTGGCATGTGGCCGTATCCTGTTTGGGACTGGAGGGAGCCCTGCCGTTCCAGCAGCAGCCTGTGTCTCCTTTGTTCCCTGCCCTTTAGAGCTTGGCAGGAGAGTGCCAGGGAATTGTGTTAGGGAGGAAGGGGGTCTCCATGACCTTCAGCTGCAGGGAGAGGGATTAAGACCTCAGAAAGGTCAGAATTAATTTTTCAGGAGCCCTTCTTATTAATTAATTGGAGAACTAACACTTCTGCGGAGCTAAGCTGGGGATAAATGCCTTGGGGCGGGGGCCACGTCCCAGTCTGTTCCCCCACCCCAGTTTCCCGGAAACCAGCATCCAGCCCTGCAAACACAGCATCTCGGGTCTTTTGCACTCTGCACGCGTCCCAAGCACTTGCAGGGAAAACGCAGGGCAAGCCCTTGAAAACAGCCCAGAATTTTACTGACTACATTAAAGAAGTACAGTGGTACCTCAGGATACATACGCTTCAGGTTACATACGCTTCAGGTTACAGGCTCCGCTAACCCAGAAATAGTGCTTCAGGTTAAGAACTTTGCTTCAGGATGAGAACAGAAATTGGGCTCCGGCAGCAGTAGGAGGCCCCATTAGCTAAAGTGGTGCTTCAGGTTAAGAACAGTTTCAGGTTAAGAACGAACCTCCAGAACAAATTAAGTACTGAACCCAAGGTACCACTGTACATTTGTCTCTTCCACAAGTTTGGCATTAGTGACATCTAATTGGCTGAATTTTTTTTCTTGCCGTAATATAGAGGCTTTTATTATGGGTACTCTTTGGGGTCAGGTGCTGTGCCAAACCTCCTGCTCTCTCGCTTTTTACGACGGCTCTCTCTCCTTTTACCTGCCTGTTATCTCATCGCAAATATCCGGATAACCTGCTTTATCATTCCTTCCGGCGAATGTAACATCGCATGCCAGCCTTTGGCTTGGATCGGTCTAGTTGTTTTATACGTTTGTGTATTTTGTTGCTTAGGTCATAGGGATAAAATTCAACAGAAATACAGTGGTACCTGGGGTTAAGTACTTAATTCGTTCCAGAGGTCCGTACTTAACCTGAAACTGTTCTAAACTGAAGCACCACTTTAGCTAATGGGGCCTCCCGCTGCTGCACGATTTCTGTTCTCATCCTAAAGCAAAGTTCTTAACATGAAGCACTATTTCTGGGTTAGCGGAGTCTGTAACCTGAAGCGTATGTAACCTGAAGCGCATGTAACCCGAGGTACCACTGTACTTTCAGAAAAGGGAAAAGGAAACAGCCCAGAAGTTTCCACTGGTTCAGAATATATCTGTGGGGCTTCAGATGACGCAAACAAAAATGGTTGCCGTTTCACCAGTTGAGAACCTGGCTGCCCGACCCAATTCCAAACAGCGTTGCTCTTTGAAGACCTAAAGCACCTTGCAAGCAGTTCCTTGAGAACTGCCTCTCATGAACCTGCCCAGTTCTGTTTTTGAGGGCCTCCTTGAGGGGGACATTTTCCTTTTTTTAAAAAAGATTTTTATTGAAGTTTCACAGATTATATAATAACAAACAAGACAATAATACAAACTAACAAAGAAACAAAAACAAGTATAATTTCAATCCCTTATTTTCTTGTAACTTACTTCCCCGACTTCCTCATACCTCCCCTTTCTGTATTCCAATTTCCAATTATTAATTCAGCAAATCCTCTCCCTTGTTATCCATTTAAATTTTTAGACTTTCTTTTCTTTTTACTTAATCATTACAGCTAGAAACCACATAATTTCTAAACCCACGTCATTCTAACATTCAATAATTTTACAATGTTTCCTAAGATAGTCCTTAAATTTCTTCCAGTCTTCGAGGGGGACGTTTTCCAGGTGTGGTGCTTGATGTCGAAAACAGCAGCCCCAAAGCGCAGCATGCCTGGCCTCATGTTTAGACATAAAAAACCGAAAGTAAACAAAGAAGAAGAAAAATGACTTCCATTTCTCCATCTCTCCACTTCAAAAACTTGTGCCAAATTCCTACTTCGTAGTAACAGCCAGCTCTTCTGCTTTGCAAACTCCCCCCCCCCCCCCAGTCTTCAGACCCAGATATCACAAGTTGATTTTCCTTTTTGCGCAGAAAGCCCATAAGGGGTTTCCAATCGTTGATAAACGTCAACAGTGATTCTTCTCTAGTTTAGCACATCAGTTGTGCGGTCCTAGCCAAATCCATTCATTTCAATAGCCGTTCTTCCATAATAGGTAATAAGTCCTTCCATCTTTGTGCATATAACAGTCTCGCTGTTGTGATCGTATATTGCAATAATCTTCCATAATCTTTCCCCCCGGACGTCTGGTTGGCAACTGTGAGAACAGAATGCTGGACTAGACTGGAAATATCAGTTTGATCCAGCGGCTTGTCTTATCTTAATAAGGATTTGATTACCCCTACTTAAGCCTTTAAGGGACACGGGTGGCGCTGTGGATTAAACCACAGAGCCTAGGACTTTCCGATCAGAAGGTCGGCGGTTCAAATCCCCGCGACGGGGTGAGCTCCCGTTGCTCGGTCTCTGCTCCTGCCAACCTAGCAGTTCGAAAGCATGTCAAAGTGCAAGTAGATAAATAGGTACCACTCCGGTGGGAAAGTAAACAGTGTTTCCGTGTGCTGCTCTGGTTCGCCAGAAGCGGCTTAGTCATGGTGGCCACATGACCCGGAAGCTGTACGCCGGCTCCCTCAGCCAGTAAAGCGAGATGAGCGCCACAACCCCATAGTAGGCCACGACTGGACCTGATGGTCAGGGGTCACATTTTAGATGTCTGTGCATTTTTTTGCAGGAGGCAAAAGATGCGCCCCAGATGGGTAGCTTCCGACACCCTCACAAACACACCCTAAATGGTGCCTGTGGGCCATCTACAGTGGTGCCTCGCAAGATGAAATTAATCCGTTCCGCGAGTCTCTTCGTCTTGCGGTTTTTTCGTCTTGCGAAGCACGGCTATTAGCGGCTTAGCGGCTATTAGCGGCTTAGCGGCTTTAAGAAAAAGGAAACAAACTCGCAAGAAAAGAACTCGCAAGACGTTTCGTCTTGCAAAGCAAGCCCATAGGGAAATTTGTCTTGTGAAGCGACTCAAAAAACGGAAAACCCTTTCGTCTAGCGAGTTTTTCGTCTTGCGAGGCATTCGTCTTGCGGGGCACCACTGTACCTTTGTGAAATTGCTGTGACATACTTGGGTTTTAGGAGACGCGGGTGGCGCTGTGGGTAAAACCTCAGTGCCTAGGACTTGCTGATCACACGGTCGGCGGTTCGAATCCCCGCGGCGGGGTGCGCTCCCGTCGTTCGGTCCCAGCGCCTGCCAACCTAGCAGTTTGAAAGCACCCCCGGGTGCAAGTAGATAAATAGGGACCGCTTACCAGCGGGAAGGTAATCGGCGTTTCTGTGTGCTGCGCTGGCTCGCCAGATGCGGCTTGTCACGCTGGCCACGTGACCCGGAAGTGTCTGCGGACAGCGCTGGCTCCCGGCCTATAGAGTGAGATGAGCGCACAACCCTAGAGTCTGGCAAGACTGGCATGTATGGGCAGGGGTACCTTTACCTTTACCTTGGGTTTTGGACACCCCCCTCTGTTTAGAGTCCGAAGTTTTAGGCTGCATCTTTAGGATGCGTTTCCTGCTCTCATCTCTCTGAGTCAGACAGCATGTCTCCCCATCCACTTTCGAGATTTCTATTGACGAGACAGAGGTGTGCTGCTGCAGGCAAAGCCTCTCTCTGCAGATGGTCTCTCCTTCCCAGAACCGCTGAGCCGAGGGGTGAGGTTTGGGGAGGGTTTGGCTGCTTGCCTGGGCGAAACAGTCGAGCGCTGCTTTGATTCCTGGCAGCGGATGAAGCTTTTGGCCACCGTTCTGGGTGGGGAAGGCAGATGCGCCCTCAGAAGAGAAGAGAATCGCAGACCTGTCGAGTTGGAAGGGAACCCCAAGGGTCATCTAGTCCAACCCCCTGGAACGATGCCGGAATCGCAGCTAAAGAGGTGGCCAGCCCAGTTCTGTTGAAGAATCTCAAATAATCATAATCATCACCATAATAAATTTTATTTATACCCCGCCCTCCCCAGCCAGAGCCAAGCTCAGGGTGGATAACACCAATAAAATCACAGTAAAAACATAACAGGGGGAAAAGAAGAAGAAGGAAAAAAACCAATTTAAAATGCAGCCTCATTTTAAAAGTAGCCGATAAATCAAAACCATAAGGGGAGGGAAGCATAAGGGTCAGACTGAGTCCAAACCAAAGGCCTGGCAGAACAGCTCCGTCTTGCAGGCCCTGGGAAAGATGTCAAGTCCCGCAGGGCCCAAGTCTCTTGTGACAGAGCGTTCCACCAAGTCGGGGCCAGTGCTGAAAAGGCCCTGGCCCTAGTTGAGGCCAATCTAACCACCCTGCAACCTGGGACCTCCAAAATGTTGTCATTTGTGGACCTTAAGGTCCTCCCTGGGACATACCAGGAGAGGTGGTCCCGTAGGTACGAGGGTCCTAGGCCACATAGGGCCTTAAAGGTCAAAACCAGCACCTTAAACCTGACCCTGGACTCCACCGGAAGCCAGTGCAGCTGGTATAGCACCGGGTGAATGTGATCCCGCGGCAAGGACCCCGTAAGGAGCCTCGCTGCGGCATTCTGCACCCACTGGAGTTTCTAGGTTGGCTTCAAGGGCAGCCCCGCGTAGAGCGAGTTACAATAATCAAGCCTGGAGGTGACCGTCGCGTGGATCACTGTGGCCAGATCAGGGCGAGAGATGGAGGAGAGCCCACTGTCTTCCAAGGCAGCCTGTTCCACAGTTGAGCAGCTCTTAATGTCGGAAAGTACTGTCTGTGAGTTAGCAGTTTCCAGCAAAAACAAGGAAAAGAGACTTGGGATTCCTTAAAAGAATCACAGAATTGCAGAGTTGGGAAGGCTCCCAAGGGTCATCTAGTCCAACCCCCTTCGATGCAGGAATATGCAGCTGTCCCATACGGGGATCGAACCTGCAACCTCGGCGTCATCAGCGCCAGGCTCTAGCCAACCATCCTGGGAGGAGCCTTCTGTGGCTTAGGGAAATTTATGCCCTAGCAAACGTGTTACAGCCTCGAAGACGTCACAAAACTCTCGTGTGTTCCTTTATTCTCCTGGTATGGCCCGCAGAGGACCTTAAGGTCCACAAATGACAACATTTTGGAGGTCGCAAGGTGGTTAGGTTGGTCTCAACTCGGGCCAGGGCCTTTCAGTACTGGCCCCGACTTGGTGGAACGCTCTGTCACAAGAGACCAGAGCCCTGCGGGACTTGACATCTTTCCGCAGGGCCTGCAAGACAGAGCTGTTCCGCCTGGCCTTTGGCTTGGACTCAGTCTGACCCTTCTGTTTCCCTCCCCTTATGGTTTTGATCTATTGGCTACTTTTAAAATGAGGCTGCATTTTAAATGGCATTTTAACCTGTATTTTAAATTGGGGTCCCCCCCCATTATGTTTTTACTGTGATTTTATTGGTGTTAACTGCCCTGAGCCCGCCTCCAGCCGGGAAGGACAGGGTATAAATAATTTTTTTATTATTATTATTAATAGCACCCTTTTCTCCAGGAAGCTCACGGTTCCCCTCCCGCCCTGCGCACTCCTTGTTTAATAACACAACAACCCTGTCAGGGTAATAATAATACCGTATTTTTTGCTCTATAAGACTCACTTTCTCCCTCCTAAAAAGTAAGGGGAAATGTGTGTGCGTCTTATGGAGCGAATGCAGGCTGCGCAGCTATCCCAGAAGCCAGAACAGCAAGAGGGATTGCTGCTTTCGCTGTGCAGTGATCCCTCTTGCTGTTCTGGCTTCTGAGATTCAGAATATTTTTTTCTTGTTTTCCTCCTCCGAAAACTAGGCGCGTCTTGTGGTCTGGTGCGTCTTATAGAGCAAAAAATACGGTGATTATTATTATTAAGCCAAGTGGGGATTCGAAGCCTGGTCCCCAAGTCTTGGCCCGACACTCTAACTGCTGCACCACACTGCCTCTATGTTAATACCGCCGGGGGGGGGGGGGGGACGGACACAGCAACAGCCCTGTCAAAACCCACCTGCCGCCAGCCACTAACTAATGGCCTACCTTTTGCCCTCCCGACGACAACTCTGTTCCACTTTTCCTGCCACGTTCCACTCCATGAATTGTCCCGATAAACCAGACCACGTGCTAAAAATACAAAAAAGATGCAAAGTGGTAAACAAAACGCTAGGTCCCCCAAAAACGCTGAGGTCTGCAGCCTGTATAAATCATTCCTGTTTGCATAATCTGTTCTGGTTTTGCCCCCTTGCAGTGGGGGAAGGAAGATCAGAAGTTCCCTTTCAGCAGATGAGGCTACTCTAGCCCAGTCTTGTCTCTGGCAACGCAGGTGTCCGTCTCTGAGCCCTGATCCGTCTCCCTAAGGACCTCCGGAAAGCACAGGAGCCCCGTCCCCTTCCCCTGAGAGACTTCTCAATTTCTGCGTTTCTAGGATTTCACCAGGCAGCACCTCTCTGAACCAAATCTTTACAAGCCTGAGGGCTAGAAACTTGCTGCCTTCGTTTATGCACTGCATATATATCCCAGCTTTTTCCTTCCAAGGAGCTCAGGGTGGGGCCCACAGATCTCCTTGTTTTACCCTCAACAACACCCCTGTGAGGTAGGGTCAAGCTGAGAGCGGCAGTGACGAACCCCCCCCCTCCAAGGCCACCACCTAGTGGAAGTCATGGCCGAGGGGGGATTTAAACCCTGGTCTCTCCCGGGCCCTGGCCCAATACTCTCACCACGCTGGTTCTTTGATAAAAGGATGCAGAGATTATTGGGCGGCTGAATTTCGCACCCAGTACCAAATCCCATGCGTTGGTTTTTTCCCCTGAGAACAGTTGTGTTCCCCCAAGCTGTCATTCATTTTAAATTCACCCTTTAAAAATGGGTTGGGGAGGGAAAGTTATTGGGGTGCTTTTGTTTTTAATTATGTATTTTGTGTTACTATATTGTTATTTTATGTTGTAACCGCCCAGAGATCTGTGGTTATAGGGTGGTAGGGACAGGGGTGGCGCTGTGGTCTAAACCACTGAGCCTCTTGGACTTGCCGATCAGAAGGTCGGCAGTTCGAATCCCCACGGCGGGGTGAGCTCCCATTGCTCGGTCCCTGCTCCTGCCAACCTAGCAGTTCGAAAGCACGTCCAAGTGCGAGGAGATAAATGGGTACCGCTTTGGCGGGAAGGTAAATGGCGTTTCCGTGTGCTCTGGTTGTCGTCACGGTGTCCTGTTGCGCCAGAAGCGGTTTAGTCCTGCTGGCCACATGACCCGGAAAGCTGTCTGTGGACAAATGCCGGCTCCCTCAGCCTGAAAGCAAGATGAGCGCCGCAACCCCATAGTCGCCTTTGACTGGACTTAACCGTCCAGGGGTCCTTTACCTTTTTTACCTATAGGGCGGTGTACAAATTTTAATAATAGTAATAATAATAATAATTTCATTTTGTTATCTCATGGGAGAACTTAACTGTGGAAAGAGTGAGGTCTGGACTTGTCACCCTATGGCAGCAAATGTCCCAGGTATCTCTGCCGCCAAGTGATGCTAAAGGAAATTTAAGAAGATGCCATTCCTATGGTCCCATCCATGGAGCTCACCCACATTTCACACGATCTGCATTTTGACTGTACTTTGCAACGATTAATTCTCCCGGGTCTGGGAGCTTCTCTCCTTGTTCTGCCGCTGTGCCCTGTTAAAAGGCAGTGTCCCATGAACCAGATCTTATCAGGGGCACAGAAAATCCAGAGAGGTTTGCTCCGCTTCCTAAACTGCACTAAATGCGCACCTCAATCCGTATCTTAATATTCATGGACAAACCCAGGTGTGAGAGAGTTGAACAGAGAAGAAAACCACAGCTTCTCCGTCAACCGGGCGTCGTTGTACGACGCCGATCGAATGTGCTCACAGGTCTCTGAGGACACATGGCAGCTTATGGCATGATGCCTTTGCTTGCAAAGCGAAATGACTTAAGCGTCAAATGTAATTAAATAGACATTTGGTGCTTATGGGGAGGGTGGCTGAATATCGATTGCTGCTTCTTGTATAAATTAGTGAAAACAATGAAATGTTTGGATTCCAACCAAACCAACCGCGCCTGGAATTGCTCCTGATCTGCCCAACTCCGGCGACCGAGAGGGAGAGAGAGAATTCCCTACGAGAAGCCAAGTTACAGGGAACTAGGCAGAGGGCCTTCTCGGTAGTGGCACCCGCTCTGTGGAACGCCCTCCCACCAGATGTCAAAGAGAAGAACAACTACCAGACTTTTAGAAGACCTCAGAAGGCAGACCTGTTTAGGGAAGCTTTTAATGTTTGATGTATTATAGTATTTTAATATTCTTTTGGAAGCCGCCCAGAGTGGCTGGGGAAACCCAGCCAGATGGGCGAGGTATAAATAATATATTATTATTATTATTATTATTATTATTATTATTATTATTGCCGTCCTCTTTCCCCAGGTCCACAAAGCCAGGAAGCACCTCTGAGAAGCGTCCCTTGCACCAGCCCAGCTGATTAGGTGCCACCACCACGGCAGAAGGCGGCACCCAGCTCCATCCCATGGGGGCCTCGCCGCGCACCGATTCCAGGAACCTCCTCGCGATGGCCAGCCCGGCCCTGCGGACGCCCTGCTCCTGGCCCCGCAGACCCCTGTCCTGAGCCGGGGACCCAGCGCCGCCCGGGCTCTCTGCAGCCCGCTTTCTTGAGGATGTGCAACGCGACGCTGGTGAGTTGCCACGTGGACTCCAAGATCGACCACCTCTTCCCTCCGGCGCTGTACATCGCCGTCATCACGGTGGGCCTGCCCACCAACTGCCTGGCCCTGTGGGCCGCCTACTTGCAGGTGCGCCAGAAGAATGAGCTGGGAGTCTACCTGATGAACCTGTCCGTGGCCGACCTGCTCTACATCGCCACGCTGCCGCTGTGGATCGACTACTTCCTGCACCACGACAACTGGATCCACGGGCAGCAGTCCTGCAAGGTCTTCGGCTTCATCTTCTACACCAACATCTACATCAGCATCGCCTTCCTGTGCTGCATCTCGGTCGACCGCTACCTGGCCGTGGCGCACCCGCTGCGCTTCGCCCGCTTCCGCCGGGTCAAGACGGCCGTGGCCGTCAGCGCCACGGTGTGGGCCATCGAGATCGGGGCCAACTCGGCACCGCTGTTCCACAACGAGCTCTTCCACGACCGCTACAACCACACCTTCTGCTTCGAGAAGTACCCCATGGAGGAGTGGGTGGCGTGGATGAACCTCTACCGGGTCTTCATCGGGTTCCTCTTCCCGTGGACGCTGATGCTGTTCTCCTACCGGGGGATCCTGCGCGCCGTTCGGGGGAACATCTCCACCGAGAGGCAGGAGAAGGCCAAAATCAAGCGCCTCTCGCTCAGCCTCATCGTCATCCTGCTCTTCTGCTTCGCCCCGTACCACCTGCTCCTCCTCTCGCGCAGCGCCGTGCACCTGAGCAAGCCCTGCGACTGCGGCTTCGAGGAGACGGTCTTCGTGGCCTACCACACGGCGCTGGCTTTCACCAGCCTCAACTGCGTGGCCGACCCCATCCTGTACTGCTTCGCCAACGAAGGGGCCCGGGGCGACGTGGCCAAGGCCCTCTCCACCTTGCTGCGCTTCCTGGCCAGCTCCAAGCCCCGAGAGATGGCCAATGCCTCCCTCACCCTCGACACCCCTCTCTCCTCCAAGAAGAGCAGCTTCTGCCGGCAGCCGCTGGCGCTCCCCATGCCCCCCTCGCAGGGGGGGCCCGCGGGGGACGAGGAGCTCCAGATGAAGATACTGACTTTCGAACGCTGAATGCTCGGAGCTGCGTCCGGACGACGCAGAGGCCCCGCTGGCAACTCGCCGGGGCAGGTGGCCGGCGGATATACTATCGGACCTAACAATAAAATGATAATATTATTATTATTATAACTTAAAACGTGCCAGCACATTTCTGCCCTAAGTTCCACGCTGCAAGATGCATCGCCGGGGGTTGGCCTAGACCAGGCATCCCAACCTGCGGCCCTCCATATGTTTTGGCCTACAACTCCCATGATCCCTAGCTAGCAGGACCAGTAACCATCATCATCATCATCATCATCATCATCATCATCATATATTTATACCCCGCCCATCTGGTTGAGTTTCCCCAGCCACTCTGGGCGGCTTCCAATCGAGTGTTAAAAACAATACAGCATTAAATATTAAAAACTTCCCTAAGCAGGGCTGCCTTAAGATGTCTTTTAAAGATAGGATAGCCGCTTATTTCCTTCACATCTGATAGGAGGGCGTTCCACAGGGCGGGCACCACCACCGAGAAGGCCCTCCGTCTGGTTCCCTGTAACCTCACTTCTCAATGAAGGAACCGCCAGAAGGCCCTCGGAGCTGGATCTCAGTGTCCAGGCTGAACTATGGGGGTGGAGGCGCTCCTTCAGGTATACTGGGCTGAGGCCGTTTAGGGCTTTCAAGGTCAGCACCAACATTTTGAATTGCGCTTGGAAACGTACTGGGAGCCAATGCAGATCTCTCAGGACCCGTGTTATATAGTCCCAGCAGCCACTCCCAGTCCCCAGTCTAGCTGCCACATTCTGGATTAGTTGCAGTTTCTGGGTCACCTTCAAAGGTAGCCCCACCTAGAGTGCATTGCAGCAGTCAGGGATGATGGGAATTGTGGTCAGGAATGATGGGAATTGTAGTCTCAAAACATCTGGAGGGCCAAAGGTTGGGGGTGCCTGGGTTAGACCACTGTTTCCCAAACTCGGGTCTCCGGCTGTTTTCGGACTACAGTTCCCATCATCCCTGGTCCTTCTCGCTAGGGGTGATGGGAGTTGTAGTCGAAAAACAGCGGGAGACCCAGGTTGGAAAACATTGGGCTAGGTGACCCGTGGGGTCCCTTCCAACTCTACGGTCTTATGATTCTATTAACAATTCCTAGCACCTATGTAGTGCTTTGCTGGAGAATTCAGAGCACCCCCCTGTAAGAAAAGTGAGCATTGAAGGCGCAGGTGGGTGACGGCGGGTGTGCTGTGGCTGAGAAGCAGCAGCTTGCCTAAGGTGAAATTTGAAAGGAGGTTTTAGGAGAGCTGCTCCTGTGTTCAAATCATGCTTGAGCGTTTCCCATTGGGGCATCTCGCTGGCCCCTGTGAGAGCGCACTTCAGCACATTCCTTCCCTATCCCTTTTGGCTCAGCGTTCCATATTATAAGACGGCTTAAGGACCGGAAGACACCCCGGCCGTTCTTTAGAGAGCATGCAAGTATATTTGCAGGGCTTCCAAAGAACTCCAAAATGCCCACGGGTATTTTGGGGGCTTGCATAAAACCTCAAGAGTTCTTGGAACGTGCGAGCCGTAACTGGTTGCTGGGCTGCCTCAATGCCCCTGGAATGGCAGGCTGGAAGCCACCATGAAATCCTGTCCCGTTTGTTCTTTGCAAAGGCACTTTAGTCATAGAATCATAGAATCATAGAATCATAGAGTTGGAAGAGACCACAAGGGCCATCGAGTCCAACCCCCTGCCAAGCAGGAAACACCATCAGAGCACTCCTGACATATGGTTGTCAAGCCTCTGCTTAAAGACCTCCAAAGGAGGAGACTCCACCACACTCCTTGGCAGCAAATTCCACTGTCGAACAGCTCTTACTGTCAGGAAGTTCTTCCTCATGTTTAGGTGGAATCTTCTTTCTTGTAGTTTGGATCCATTGCTCCGTGTCCGCTTCTCTGGAGCAGCAGAAAACAACCTTTCTCCCTCCTCTATGTGACATCCTTTTCTATATTTGAACATGGCTATCATATCACCCCTTAACCTCCTCTTCTCCAGGCTAAACATGCCCAGCTCCCTCATAAGGCATCGTTTCCAGTCAGGGGTGGGCAGAGACAAAGATGGAAATGGAGGGGAGTAGTTAAACCAAACAGTAGGAGAAACGCCCCACAGGATCCTTTTGCGGCACCAGAGACCCAAGCAAAACACACATGTCACTTCGTTCTTCCCCCTCCCAGTTTCCCATCTCCAAATTGCTGTACAAGAAGAGGCCAAAGGCCTGGCGTTTACGGAGCTTAATGAGCAGAGGAATCTCCTTGGGGACCATGAGAAATCTGCCATGCAATCAGCCAAAGCCCACCCGCTCTGTGTTTCAGCACAAGGATTCGGAAGTACTCCGGTTAGAACTGGGTGCATCTCAGAGCTAACTGAGCAATGGGTTGATTCTGAAATAAACGAGAGGGGCTGAGAGGGGCTTGGCTCGACTGCTATGCCCCCTCAGGTGCCTGGGAGCTGGCTGTGGCTCCCACATGGGGAGAAGAGACCCCCAACATGTCCTCAGGCGCTCTTGTTATGCCCCAAAGGGAGGCTGATGGCCCAGATCCAAGGTTGCATGAGAAAGCTGATACTCTATCTGGGTTCCTATAGTACTTTGAAATCAGGCCCTTTTAAGGAAGAGTGAGAACGTGGCCTATTCTCACGGGTGAGGTGCGGCTGTCAAACAACGTCGGAGATAATAAATATGGAATAGGGGGAGAGCAACTCCTCTGGGGAGCCACAGTTATGGCATTAAGAAGATTTAATTCTTTTTGTACTGGTAGCTGCAAGTCTGCTGTTGTTTAGTTGTGTCTGACTCTTCGTGACCCCCTGGACCAGAGCACGCCAGGCCCTCCTGTCTTCCACTGCCTCCCGCAGTTTGGTCAAACTCATGCTGGTAGCTTCGAGAACAGTGTCCCACCATCTCGTCCTCTGTCATCCCCTTCTCCTTGTGCCCTCCATCTTTCCCAACATCAGGGTCTTTTCCAGGGAGTCTTCTCTTCTCAGGAGGTGGCCAAAGTCTTGGAGCCTCAGCTTCAGGATCTGTCCTTCCAGTGAGCACTCAGGGCTGATTTCCTTCAGAATGGAGAGGTTTGATCTTCTTGCTGTCCATGGGACTTTCAAGAGTCTCCTCCAGCACCAGAATTCAAAAGCATCCATTCTTCAGCGATCAGCCTTCTTTATGGTCCGGCTCTCACTTCCATACATCACTACTGGGGAAACCATAGCCGTAAATCTAGTTATAGCGTATCACTGGAAATCCCAGGCGGAGATACCTCTTGAGATGTGGTTGAATAATATTTGGGATATAGCTGGTTCAGAATGACAAAACCTGGTCTCCCTTCTTTCCTTACATAAAGGAAAAGTAAAGCTCTCCCACTAGTCTCACAATCCCCAGGATGCCATAAACTTAATGCTATGTTCTTTTCTCTGTTGAGGCTGTGTTGTACAGTGGTACCTTGGTTTACAAATTTAATCCGTTCCGGAAGTCCGTTCTTAAACCAAGGCGGGCTTTCCCATAGCAGCAGGGGACTCCATTTACAAATGGAACACACTTGAGAGGAAGTGGAACATGTTCTGCTTCCAAGGCAAAGTTCACAAACCAAAACACCTACTTCCAGGTTTGAAGCATTCTTAAATCCAAGTTGTTCATAAATTAAGCTGTTCTTAAACCAAGGTAAAGGTAAAGGGACTCCTGACTGTTAGGTCCAGTTGCGGATGACTCTGGGGTTGTGGCGCTCATCTCGCTTTATTGGCCGAGGGAGCCGGCGTACAGCTTCCGGGTCATGTGGCCAGCATGACTAAGCCGCTTCTGGCAAACCAGAGCAGCACACGGAAACGCTGTTTACCTTCCCGCCGGAGCGGTACCTATTTATCTACTTGCACTTTGACGCGCTTTCGAACTCCTAGGTTGGCAGGAGCAGGGACCGGGCAACGGGAGCTCACCCCGTCACGGGGTTTCGAACCGCCGACCTTCTGATCGGCGAGCCCTAGGCTCTGTGGTTTAGACCACAGCGCCACCCATGTCCCAAAACCAAGGTACCACTGTATAATAATTTAAGTTCTAGAGTTATGGGAGCAGGAGAGAAACTTTTATCTATCCATGCAGCCATGCATTAATTTTATAAGCTTATGCCCTGTCGCCTCTTCCTTGCCTTTCCTCTAAAGAGTTTCTCCTCAATGAAAAGTTCTGTGTAAGAAGCGCCTTCCCACACACCCCTGCCAAGGGAAATTCCCTGCACATAAGAATAATTTTTACTTTGCTCATAGCAGCTCAGGAATCCCCGCCTGCCAGCCAGGCTTAACCCCAGAAGTAGCCGCATTCCCACACAGGGCCAGCGATCCTGCAATAAACAGCTCCTTTCGACCGCCACCCTCTGCTCCTGGCTGCCTCTTGGCTTGGGATAAAATCAAACATGGTATGCTGCGCTGAAAGCTTTCAGAAATTCCCACACCTCCTGGGATTAACCTCTACCTCCGGCGATGGGTCTTGGAGCCTAAGACTGCCCCGCTGGTGACTCACTTCCAGGAATGCACGGAGCAGGATGAAAAGAGAGGGACATCTGTGACGTCCCAAGATGGGAGCAGCCTAATCTCAGGGTTTAACAAGAAGCGAGGGCTGCTGAGTAAGTGGCCTTTCTGGGAATAAACAGGAAGAGGCCAAAGGTGAAAGCAAGTGGAAATACCCACGGACCTCCCGACAATTCCAGCAGGCTGAGACCAAACAGTCGGACAGGAAGCCTTGGTGGGCTCCCCTTCGTTGGAGGTTTTTCAACAGAGGCTGGGATTCTTTAGCGCCGATTGCTGCGTTGCACGGGGTTGGTCTAGATGACCCTCGTGTCCCTTCCTGCTCTATAGTTCTGGGATTCTATAACTGATCAAAGTATGCCCACGTGGGCAAGGAGTGAGGGGTGGGGCTGGCCCATTGCCACAAGCCAGCCCGTGTGGTGGTGTGGTTAGAGTGCTGGCCTAGGACCTGGGAGAAATAATAATAATAATAATAATAATAATAATAATAATAATAATAATAATAATATTTGTACCCCGCCCATCTGGCTGGGTCTCTCCAGCCACACTGGGCGGCTTCCAACTAAGATTAAAAATACATCAAAATGTCACACATTATAAACTTCCCTGAACAGGGCTGTCTTCAGATGTCTTCTAAATGTCAGGTAGTTGTTTATCTCTTTGACATCTGGTGGGAGGGCGTTCCACAGGGTGGGTGCCACTACCAAGAAGGCCCTCTGCCTGGTTCCCTGTAACTTGGCTTCTCGCAGTGAGGGAACCGCCAGAAGGCCCTCGGAGCTGGACCTCAGCGTCCAGGGAGAACGATGGGGGTGGAGACACTCCTTCAGGTATACTGGACCGAGGCCGTTTAGGGCTTTAAAGGTCAGCACCAACACTTTGAATTGTTCTCGGAAACGTACTGGGAGCCAGTTTAGGTCTTTCAGGACCGGTGTTATGTGGTCTCTGCGGCCGCTCCCAGTCACCAGTCTAGCTGCCGCATTCTGGATTAATTGCAGTTTCCGGGTCACCTTCAAAGGGAGCCCCACGTAGAGCCAAGCGGGAGAAACCGGGGTTCATATCCCCACTTGGTCATGAAGCTCCCAGGTCGTGTGTCACTGTGTCTCAGCCTAACCTCCCTCGCAGGTACAGATAGGTAGCCGTGTTGGTCTGCCATAGTCAAAACAAAAAAATTCCTTCTAGTAGCACCTTAAAGACCAACTAAGTTAGTTCTTGGTATGAGCTTTCGTGTGCAAGCACACAAAGTATCTGAAGAAGTGTGCTTGCACACGAAAGCTCATACCAAGAACTAACTTAGTTGGTCTTTAAGGTGCTACTAGAAGGAATTTTTTTGTTTCTCCCTCGCAGGGTAATGGGAGGGGGAGAACCACGCACTCCCACTTAATTTCCTGGGGAAAGGCAGAATGTAAATGTAATGACGATGATGATTATCAACTTCTTCTTCTGAGAGATTTGCAGCCCCATTGAGAACAGTTCCTCAAGTCTTTTTGGGACTTTTTGAGAGTGGATTCCAGAGTGGGATGCTTTCACTGCTCCTGTTTATTTAGTTTCCTCTCGCTCGGCCTAAATCTCTTGATCCCTTTCCCGCTCAAGCTGCTGGGACGCATGCCGGATCTCTGGGGCCATGAAAGGACACGGTTCCCATGTGTGCAGGCAGGGAAAGGAAACAACAGACCCTCTGGTTTCCCATTGGGGCTCGGGTTCTAAACTCTCCTTTCCATTCCTTCCCCGCTATTGCTTAATCAATACAGTGCGCCAAGACTACCCCTGCGCACAACCTGAAGGAAATTCGGTTGTGCCCAGAGACCCCTGGCTGGTACTGACCTCTTGGGAGCAGCTCCCTGGCCCTGCCCTTCGTTCCATGCCTCAGTTTCTCTCTCCGAAAACCCCGTTCTGCTCTAACGAGAAGGGTGAGCCAAGAAGGCAGCGTCTGAGGCAGGCCAAACAGCAGGAAAGTCCTATAATTCTTGTGTTCACACAGTCCGGGTGACCCTGCAGGAAGGAACGAGCTTGGGGTCAGTCTCCTGGCCAGGCAAAACACAGCAAACCCCCTCAGAGCAACTGAGGAGCCAAAGAGGATCTAACTTATTCAGGGGAGGATTATGAAAGTTTCATTCCTCTTTGTAAATATCTTAGCGTGTTTAGAGCCACAATGACCTAAGAACAGCCTGGCTGCTGAATCAGGCCAATGGCCCATCTTAATAATAATAATAATAATAATAATAATAATAATAATAATAATAATAATTTTATTTATACCCCACCCTCCCCAGCCAGAGCTGGGCTCAGGGCGGCTAACACCAATAAAATTTCAGTAAAAACATAATAAGAAAAAAAAAGAAAAAATTATCCTGTTCTCACAGTAGCCAGCCAGATGCCTCAATGGAAAACCTACAAGTGGGACGCTCAAGTCCCCTAATTTATATGTATTAAACTGTCTTGTCTCCCTTCATTAGCACTTCACTGATTTTGTAAACACATTAGTTAGGTAAAGGTACCCCTGACCATTAGGTCCAGTCGTGGACGACTCTGGGGTTGCGGCGCTCATCTCGCTTTACTGGCCGAGGGAGCCGGCGTCCAGCTTCCGGGTCATGTGGCCAGCATGACTAAGCCGCTTCTGGCGAACCAGAGCAGCGCACGGAAACGCCGTTTACCTTCCCGCCGGAGCGGTACCTATTTATCTACTTGCGCTTTGACGTGCTTTCGAACTGCTAGGTTGGCAGGAGCAGGGAGCGAGCAATGGGAGCTCACCCAGTTGCGGGGATTCGAACCGCCGACCTTCTGATTGGCAAGCCCTAGGCTCTGTGGTTTAGACCACAGCGCCACCCGCATCCTTATTCAGCCCAAAACTCACAGATACAGGGTTAAAGTTATCGCATATACCACAGGCACACTGCATTGACAGAAGTCACACGCACACAAAAAGGGTCTATTTACAGTATAAAATTAATGAAATTAACTACAAAAATGTACTAAACTTAAAAATTGCGAAAGCAAAGGCCGAAGTAAAAAACTTAGCATAATCAGATGACCTGGGATGGCTCAGTTGGTAGAGCACGAGACTATGAATCTCAGGGTTGCGGATTTGAGCATCGCATTGGGCAAAATAGACCTGCATGACCCTAAACTAGATGACCTTCATGGCCCCTTTGAACTCGACAAATTCTTTGAGTCTATGAAAATATGACAAAGACCTATTCAGACATTCCTTAAACTTTCCCTCAGCGACCAAGGGATCAAATATACCATCACAGGGATCAAACGCCAGACTATTTAGAAACACAGTTGCAGGGACTTTTGATTCGGAACACAGATATCGCAAGAGACATCCCAAGCCCGGCCGAAGTCTTTGCTTTCTGCTGGACCTGCAACGCTACGGGACCCAAGAAGTGCACCTGAGGTTATCAGGAGGCTTCTGTTGCAAACGGCGCTTGGACTTGGGACCCTCACATTTAACTGTGTAAACCAGCTCCCAGAAACCCTCGGCTGGGTCAGTCTGGCTGCAGCCCTCCCATAATAAGGTCGAGAGACCTCAAAGAGGTGAGAAATGGAGGCGTCTGGTCAGGAAGGCCGACGGCTGCTCAGTTCTCCCACAGAGGCAGGTTCTTCTCCTTGCCTTCTCAGGTTCCATCGTTTTGCACCATTAGACCCGGCGAGACTACGCAACGCTGAATGAAATTGGGGAGTGGGGCCAGGGTGACTTTTTTTTACGATACGATAATCTTTATTGTCATTGTCCCATACAGAACGACGAAATTGTAAAAAAACCACATCAGACATTCAAAACCAACAAGCCTGCTATCCCAGCCTGGTTAAGCCCCTAAAAACTCCCCAATAATTAAATACAATACACTCTCCCAGAGAGTACCTTACACTGCGTTTAAAACCAAAATCACATTTGGATAAAAACTGTTTCTCAGGCAGCTAGTCCTAGTCTTTATAACCCTGTACCTTCTTCCAGAAAGGTCCGTATAGTTCAAGCCATGGTTTTCCCAGTAGTGATGTATGGAAGTGAGAGCTGGACCATAAAGAAGGCTGATCGCTGAAGAATGGATGCTTTTGAATTCTGGTGCTGGAGGAGACTCTTGAGAGTCCCATGGACTGCAAGAAGATCAAACCTCTCCATTCTGAAGGAAACCAACCCTGAGTGCTCACTGGAAGGACAGATCCTGAAGCTGAGGCTCCGAGACTTTGGCCACCTCATGAGAAGAGAAGACTCCCTGAAAAGACCCTGATATTGGGAAAGATGGAGGGCACAAGGAGAAGGAGACGACAGAGGACGAGATGGTTGGACAGTGTTCTTGAAGCTACCAGCATGAGTCTGACCAAACTGCGGGAGGCAGTGGAAGACAGGAGTGCCTGGCATGCTCTGGTCGAGGGGGTCACGAAGAGTCGGACACGACTAAGCGACTAAACAACAACAACCTTCCTCCAGAAGGCAGAAGCTGAAAGAGATCATTTCCGGAGTGCGCACTATCCTGCGCTTTCTTATGGCACTGGGAAGAGTAGATTTGATCCAAGGTGGGAAGAGTACATCCAATTCTTCACTCCGCAGTCTTTACAACCCTAGACTTGAGGGGGCTGCAGGCCTTTGCCCCTTAGCCTTTGAGGTGAACAGGGGAAGCTCTTCCCTAGAAATCAACTTCATGCCAGCAGCAACAGCAGCTTCACCTGTTGAATTGCTGACATAATAATAATAATAATAATAATAATAATAATAATAATAATAATAATAATATTTATACCCCGCCCATCTGGCTGGTTTCCCCACATAGGGAGGAGAAGGAGGAGCGTCAGGGACGTAGAAGAAGAAGAAGAGTTTGGATTTGATATCCCGCCTTTCACTCCCCTTCAGGAGTCTCAAAGCAGCTAACATTCTCCTTTCCCTTCCTCCCCCACAACAAACACTCTGTGAGGTGAGTGAGGCTGAGAGACTTCAGAGGAGTGGTCCAAGGTCACCCAGCAGCTGTATGCGGAGGAGAGGAAAATCGAACCTGGTTCACCAGATTACTTTACTACTGCTCTTAACCACTACACCACGCTGGCTCTCGACCGTGTGCTGTCAACCGTCCCTTATTTGGCGGGAAAGTCCCTTATTCCAGCGCCATGTCCCGCTGCTGTCCCTTATTGATGGATGTCCCTTAAATTTCCCGGGTTTCAAAGGAAGCAGCTCCTCTCCCTCCCTCCCTGCCGGCCAGGGAGGAGGGAGGCTCCAACTGTATTGCTCACCCAATAAGGAGTCTGAGAACGACTGGGGGTGGAGCTTGCATGCCTTGTGCCGATCAAATCGGCCGCGTTGCCTGGGGACTCGCCTTTGCTCAGCGCTTCCCAGCGGAGAGGTGACGGTGGTTTTCCTTGCTGCATCCCCTTTGCCGGGTTGCTGCGCTGTGGGAACCACCGCTTGAGGCTTCGTTTGGCTGCTGGCTGGGCTCTCTGCCTTTGGCTCAGAGGGGCTCAGAAGTTGAACATACCTGTGCCCCTTGGAAAACCCCTTATTTTGGCTGCTGATCCCTTATTTCCGAGGCTGCTGGTCCCTTTTTTTCAAATCTGTAAGTTGACACCTATGGTCAGGGAGGGAGTTCCCCAGGACAGGACGATAGCCATGTGCCCCTGGGCCTCTGCACCGCCTGCCTGGGAGTGAGAAAGAGGAGGAGCCTCCTGGCACGTGGCTTCTGCACAGCAGTGGGAGAGTTTCCCGCCAAAAACCCGGGAGGGAGGGGGAGAGGGTGGAACGAGCCATGGTTGGCTGAGGCGGATGACGGCCGGCAATGGAGGGCAGCAGTGCGCCACAGATATAGAAAAAAAGTGAAGAGTGACACAAGAGCACTGACGGGAGAGAGAAACTGAAAAGCTCGAGCGGCTACGATTGCCTAAAAGGGCAGCCGCGTTTTGCAGACGAAGAACAGAAATTGGAAAAGAGCAGGAGCGCCTCTTTCCCCTTCTGCGCCGCAGCTTATTTCGCCAGGGCGGGGGGAGATGCTGCCGCCCAACCCCTTCGATAAGGAGATTCCGGGTTTCTCCTTTGGCTTCCGAAGGCGCCCGCAGTGGCTCCTGCACCAGGGCAACACATAGACCAGTTTCACACATGAACCCGGAAGTTCCCTCCACGGAGAGTTACAGGGTGATTCTACATTTTAACTCTGTGACCTCAGTCTCTGGGCGGCATCAAGGGCCTATATTACATGCGCAGCCGCAGTCGGCGTTGTTCCAGCGCGCCTCTCTATCCCTCGCTATCTCTATGGCAATGGGAGCGCCTTCCTTCCGGTCTGTGCCGGAAGTGTACGTCAGGGCTGCGTTTCGGAGCGCTGCTTTAAAAGGCTGGGAAACAATTGTTATATAAATTGTTTATATAAACCAGAAATATATAAACATATATAAAAAATTTCAAACAAACCACAGTAAAAACAGGAAGGACACATGTAATTAACATATTCAAAATAATATATCCCACTTCGCCTCATTAGCATATTTATGACAGGGAAAAAAGCAAATATATTCCAGCTCGCCTTATTAGCATATTCATGAGAGGAAAAAACAATATTATTCAGCGTTGCCCACGCGTTACCTCACCCGGTGTGTCAAGCGGGGGAGAATATATTAGCATATTAATAAGGCCTATTTGCATACGGGATACGCAAGCGTGCGTCTGCGAGCTGACGTCGCGGACGCACGCCGGGGAGGTTGGGCGTGACGTGCGCGCTGACGTCACCGCGGCCCGGCGTCTGCGTGCGCCGCGCTCGGCGCGGGGGCCGCTGGGAGCGCGAGGATGGTGGCCGGCGCCTTCCCGATTGCCAAGCTGCTCTACCTGGGCGTCCGGCAGCTCTCCAAGCCCCTGGCCGCGCGCATCAAGGACGGGGCCCGCGCCAGCCCCTTCTTCCGCCAGTACATCTGCGGGCCCCCCGCGCAACGTGAGTCAGGCGGCGGCAGCGCCCCCCGCGATAGGGGGAGTCTCCCGTCAGGGTAGAAAGGGAAGCCAATGGGAGCCAGGGTGGGCGGGCACGCGAGGGGAGTAGGCCAATAGGGAGGCGAGGGGGGCGGGCCTCCGAGGAGCCGCGGGCCAACCGGGAGGGCGGAGAAGCTACGGCGGTGACATTGAGAGGTCCCCTTCCCGGGCAGCACGTGGGAAAGCAGGGGG
This sequence comes from Podarcis liolepis, assembly GCF_965112155.1. Taxonomy (NCBI): domain Eukaryota; kingdom Metazoa; phylum Chordata; class Lepidosauria; order Squamata; family Lacertidae; genus Podarcis; species Podarcis liolepis. The sequence continues at coordinate 91,269,771 of NC_139561.1, read as the reverse complement.
GGCGGAGGCCCCTGACCCAGTGGCCGGGAATTTAATTAATTAATTAATTAAATTTATTAATTAATTTTATTTAATAAAATTTGTACAGCGCTGGATTGCTTGGAACAACCACCAAAGCGGTTTACAAAGAGAACAAAGCAGGGAAAACCAATCAGTGAAAAGTTAAAAACTAAGTTAGAAATCCAAACTTAAATTCATCAATAGACTGGAAACAGACACTAGAACTCACACCCAACTTTCTAAGCCTCCGGACAGGTTTGGCTGAGCAAAGGGGATCTTTAGCCGCCGGGTGTCCACAGGCCATGGCTGTCAACTTACAGATTTGAAAATAAAGGACCAGCAGCCAAAATAAGGGATTTTGCAAGGGGATTTTGCTATTGTAAAGAGTTACATACATTGGTAGGATTGACAGATGCTGTCAATCCGGCATGAGGCGCCGCCCTTCTGCGTCCCTCCCCATCCCCTCCTCTTCCTCCTCCCTCAGGCCGCCTCCTCAGCTGCCACCACCGCTGCGCATGCGTCCGCGCTCTCTCACGGAGGACCCCAAGCGGCTGCTTCCCTCCTGAGCCGGGCGAGCATGAAACCCGGGAAATTTAAGGGACATCATCAATAAGGGACACGGCACTGGGATAAGGGAGTTTCCCACCAAATAAGGGACGGTTGACAGCTATGCCACAGGCAGGGAGTTCCCAAGTGTGAGTGTCAGGAGGATGGATGGCGGCTAACAGATTGAGGTTGAATCCTGACAAGACAGAAGGACTGTTTTTGGGAGACAGGCGGCAGGCTGGTGTGGAGGATTCCCTGGTCCTGAATGGGATAACTGTGGCCCTGAAGGACCAGGTGTGCAGCCTGGGAGTCATTTTGGACTCTCAGCTGTCCATGGAGGCACAGGTCAGTTCTGTGTCCAGGGCAGCTGTCTACCAGCTCCATCTGGTATGCAGGATGAGACCCTCCCTGCCCACAGACTGTCTCACCAGAGTGGTGCATGCTCTAGTTATCTCCCGCTTGGACTATTGCAATGCGCTCTACGTGGGGCTCCCTTTGAAGGTGACCCGGAAACCACAACTAATCCAGAATGTGGCAGCTAGACTGGGGACTGGGAGCGGCCGCTGAGACCACATAACACCGGTCCTGAAAGACCTTCATTGGCTCCCAGGACGTTTCCGAGCACAGTTCAAAGTGTTGGTGCTGACCTTGAAAGCCCTAAACGGCCTCAGCCCAGTATACCTGAAGGAGCATCTCCACCTCCATCGTTCTGCCCGGACACTGAGCTCCAGCTCTGCTGAAAAGATTTGCTGACCCCTGGCTTCTTATGATTGATGGGCATCTGTTCCATTAAATGATGTTTCTCGGGATGTGTCCTGCCCACGCTTCCTGCCCCAGAGGACAGAAATAGGATCATAGAATTGTAGACTTGGAAGGGACCCTAAGTGTCATTTAGTCCAAGCCACAGCAATGCAGGAATCATCAAACTCACATTTAATCACTTTATCCGCAAGAAAATCCTCAATAACTGTTCTCTGTAAATAGTAAAATTCCATTCTTAACTGCCCTGCTCAGATATTTACCTTGAAACTAGTGCGACTGGCTCAGGAGACACTCTCTCAGATGGATTCTAACTTAATATGCCCAAGATGGCAGGTTTGGAAGCAACCGCACAAGCATTGTTATAGTCTTGAATCTTGAATTTATTTCTCTGAAATAAAAAAGTCTCAAACACTGCAGCATTCCCTCACAGGGGAGTCCTGAGAGATAGGCATTGGCTCCCAGTACATTTCTGAGTACAATTCAAAGTGTTGGGGCTGACCTTTAAAGCGCTAAAAGGCCTCAGCCCAATATACCTGAAGGATCATCTCCACCCCCATCATTCAGCCCAGACACTGAGGTCCAGCTCCGAGGGCCTTCTGGCTGTTCCCTCATTGCGAGAAGCCAAGTTACAGGGAACCAGGCAGAGGGCCTTCTCGGTGGTGGCGCCCACCCTGTGGAACACCCTCCCTTCAGATGTGAATAAATAAGCAGCTATCCTATTTTTAAAAGACATCTGAAGGCAGCCCTGATTAGGGAAGTTTAAATGTTTAATGCTGTATTGTTTTTAACACTTGGTTGGGAGCCGCTCAGAGTGGCCGGGGAAACTCAGCCAGATGGACGGAGTATAAATAATTTTTTATTATTATTATTATTATTATTATTATTATTATTATTATTATTATGAGTCTCTTCATATCCTTGATTGTTTCGGCTGCCCTTTTCTGAACCTTTCCGAACTCCACAATGTCTGCCATGGTGAAAATTGGGGTGTTATTTTTATTCATAACATTTGCACACTGCCCTTCCATCAACAGATCTCAGGGCAATTCACAACATCAAAATTACAATTAAAACCCCCCACAAAATATACCCTCCAGGCCTCTCTTGGAAGAAACACACACAAAAAGGCCTCAGAGGATGACGTCAGGGTCCAGGTAGAAAATATGGGAGAAACACACTTTGAAAATGTTGTCTTGAAGGATAAAAGAAAATTATTATAAATTAATTTGGAGATGGTATTTAACGCCAGTCAGATTAAATCAAATAAACAAGGAATATTCGGTGCTATGTTGGAGGGGATGCCAGGAAACAGGGACCTATGTTCACATGTCGTGGGGGTGTAAATATGTACATTTTTTTGGGCAAAGGGTGTTTAAGGAAATAACAGAAATCACTGCGTTAAAGCTGACCAAAGAATTACTGTCAATGTACGATGGGTTGGAAGGTTCACGGGCTATGAAGGACTTGCTCACTAATTTATTGAAAACTGCACAAATTATTATAGCTAGGAAGTGGAAGGAACAAGGTGAATATAAAATGGAAGAACGGTACAAAGAGGTGTGGGATTTAGCTGTTAATGATAAATTAACATGTGCCATTCAGGTAAGATGGGGAATATGCAGGAGAAATGATTTTGAGGAGATATAGAGGGTGTTTGTAGAATTTATACTGTTAAAACAGAAAGGGGTTAAACCATTGCAAGAGGTGTTGCAATTTTGGGAGGTTGGATAGCGACAATGGAATGGTGTCAGGAAGTGGGGTGCACATTTTTATTCTTATTTATTTACAGATATTACGCGGGTGGCGCTGTGGGTTAAACCGCAGAGCCTAGGGCTTGCCGATCGGAAGGTCGGTGTTTCGAATCCCCACGACGGGGTGAGCTCCCATTGCTCAGTCCCCACTCCTGCCCACCTAGCAGTTTGAAAGCATATCAAAGTGCAAGTAGATAAATAGGTACCACTCCGGCGGGAAGGTAAGCGGCGTTTCCGTGCGCTGCGCTGGTTCGCCAGAAGCGGCTCAGTCATGCTGGCCACATGACCCGGAAGCTGTACGCCGGCTCCCTTGGCCTATAAAGCGAGATGAGTGCGCAACCCCAGAGTTGTCAACGACTGGACCTAATGGTCAGGGGTCCCTTTACCTTTTACTTTGTCAAAGAAAAAATTAAAAAATAAGTGATACCTGGAAGGCTGCAGGCCTTGCACCCTGGACATTCCTCACTCTTCCTTTTCCTCTTGCAGTGTACCACTGGGTGGAGATGCGAGCCAAGATGCGCATCATGGGCTTCCGTGGCGCCGCCATCAAGCCGCTGAACGAGGAGGCGGCCGCCGAACTGGGGGCGGAACTGCTGGGCGAAGCCATCGTCTTTGGAGTAGGGGGCCTGTGCATCTTCCTGGAGTACTCCCGCCAAACAACCAACAGTAAGAAAAAGGAGGACGAGTTGAGCAGCACCCTCGAGAGCCTGCAGGAGCAGGTGGCCGAGCTGAACTTGACCGTGGAGACACTGGACGCCCGGCTGCGGGAGCTCAACCGGGTCCTCGTGGAGGTCTCGGCCTCCCCCAAGAAATAACGGGGATGGTGGGCAGAGAGAGAGAGACGGCTTCCTAAAACTGAGCCCGACTGCCGGCTGCGCCGCGAGGTTCCCCCTTGCTGGACGGCGAAGGGCACTGCGGGGATCCTGGCCTACGCAGGATTCGGGGTGCGAAAGCCCCGTGTCCCAACCTGCCCTGTGGTGCTGAGTTTCTCGGCCTTTTCCAAGCGTGTAAATACTGAATCCATTAAAAACGAAAACAAATCGCAGAGAAAAAAAGCTCTCAGCCTCTCTGATCGTGGGGAGAAGCTGCAAGGGCAGTGGGTGGGTGTGGGGACTCCTGCGTGGCAGGGGGTTGGAATAGATGACCGCTGGGGGGCCCCTCCAACGACAGTTGGCCGTCGGTCAGGGGTTCTTTAGCCCTGGTTAACTCTGTGTTATACCGGGTGGTGTGTGAATGAATGGATTTTATTATTATGGTCAGAGACCAGTTCCGGGTTACTTACAATATGAGGGAAATCATAAAACACAACAGGGATACAGTGGTACCTCAGGTTACATATGCTTCAGGTTACAGATTCCGCTAAGCCAGAAATATTACCTCGGGTTAAGAACTTTGCTTCAGGATGAGAACAGAAATCGTGCTCCGGCTGCATGGTGGCAGCAGGAGGCCCCATTAGCTAAAGTGGTGTTTCAGGTTAAGAACAGTTTCAGGTTAAGAACGGACCTCCAGAACAAATTAAGTACTTAACTTGAGGTACCACTGTACATTGAATTGCAATTGGGTACAACAGAGACAATTCAGAAACAGCAGCAGTTAAATATATATATATATATTAAATCTTGATCACTAAAGTATAACCTAAAATTATCATTTAAAACCTTAATCGTTTTGGTAGTACAGCTTGTTCCCTAAATTTTATGGCAGTATTAACATACCGTATTTTTTGCTCTATAAGACTCACTTTTTCCCTCCTAAAAAGTAAGGGGAAATGTGTGTGCGTCTTAATGGAGCGAATGCAGGCTGTGCAGCTATCCCAGAAGCCAGAACAGCAAGAGGGATTCCTGCTTTCACTGCACAGCGATCCCTCTTGCTGTTCTGGCTTCTGAGATTCAGAATATTTTTTTTCTTGTTTTCCTCCTCCAAAAACTAGGTGCGTCTTGTGGTCTGGTGCGTCTTATAGAGCGAAAAATACGGTAACTGGGTGGTGTGTTCATGGTGGTAGCCCCGAACTGTGGTGGCCGAAGCTTCCTGTTTTCTGGCATTTGTTCTGTATCATTTAAACATTTTCCAGATTCTGGAAGTGGGGAGAGAGAACCGATGCCCTGGGGCCATGGATTTAAAAACACTGTCAGGGCATGTTCTACTTTTCGGCACTGAGCTGGTGCAGCGATCTTCTTTTCCACCATTTATGGAGCTGGGGTTTGGGGGAGGTGGTCTGGGAGCTGCTTTCAGGTTCCTCCAAGCTTCAGTCCCCAAGTGCAGTGGTTGGGGGGATTCCACTCCTGCTAGTATTGGATCACTGCATTAACGTGTAGGGATCGGGCAGAGCAAATCCATATAGGTCTTTGAGGGAGGACGGGGTTTTGGGGGAGAGGGTGGAACGGTTTTGGCCCCCAACCGAAGCCCTCTCAATGTGCCCCCAAATAGCTTTCCCCCAGCCTGGCATTCTCTGCTGCCTTTTTGGCTATGACGCCCAGGAACCTCAGCCGGACCCTCTCAAGAAGGGGTGAGAACTTTCAGCACCCCATCCCAAAGGAGTCCAGCACAATGATCAAAGTACAGTGGATGCTCGGGTTGCGAACGTTATCCGTGTGGGATGCATGTTCGCAACCCACTCCTGCGCATGTGTGGGTTGCAATTTGGGACTTCTGCGCATGCGCAAAGCATGATTTAGCGCTTCTGCGCATCCGCCAAAACCCGGAAGTACGGTGGTACCTCGGGTTACAGACGCTTCAGGTTATAGACTCCGCTAACCCAGAAATAGTGCTTCAGGTTAAGAACGTTGCTTCAGGATGAGAACAGAAATCGTGCTCCGGCGGCGCGGCAGCAGGAGGCCCCATTAGCTAAAGTGGTGCTTCAGGTTAAGAACAGTTTCAGGTTAAGAACAGACCTCCAGAATGAATTACTTAGCCCGAGGTACCACTGTAACCCGTTCCGGTACTTCCGGGTTTCGGCAGTCCGCAACCCGAAAAGACACAACCTGAAGCGGCTGTAACCCGAGGTATGACTGTACTGATATGTGGTGCGTCATGGGAAAGCCTCCGTATTTGATGATAACCAGCAGCAAAACCAAAACACTGCTGTCCCTTTAAGACAAAAACACTTTGTGCATCATCGAAATGCCTTCTGCCGAGCCACTTAAATAATTAATTTCCTTAAAAGCACTTTCATCGACTGCCTTTGCTTAGATGGGAGGCATAAGCGAACCCACAAAGTAACAGGGCAGAGGATTACCGACAATGAAATACGGGGGGTGGGGGGTGGGAGAGGAGAACCGAAACCAATTCGAGGTGACCTTGTCCTTCCTTGCTTGGCCTTCCCAAAACTGCCCCTTGAATTCCTATTTTTAGATGAGGCTCGTCTGTTCCAATAAAGAAAGCCCTTCTTCACGCAGATCCTGCAGGAGGCAGCGAAGGCCGCCAACACGGATGGCTTTAAAAGAGAATTGGGAAAATTCATGGGCTATCGATGGCTATTAGCCATTTGCTTCTGAATGCCAGTTCTGGAAACCGCAGGAAGAGAGAATTGCTTTTTGTGCTCATATCCCGCTTGCTGGCTTATCATTTCTGCATCTTCTTGTTGACTCTGAGGATGCTGGACTATTATGGGCCATTGGCCTGATCCAGGGAGCTTTCATTTTATTATGGCCACTGAGAACAGGATGCTAGACTAGACAGGGGTATACTCTCAGCCCAGCAACCTTTTCTTATCTCCTTAAACTCTTGGCTGGGTCAGCTGCGTTCCAAAGGAAGGATCCCAGGATCCAGGGTTTCCCAAATGGGGGTCTCCAGCTCCTTTTGGACTACAACTCCCATCACCCCTAGCTAGCAGGACCAGTGGTTAGGGATGATGGGGATTGTACAGTGAGGGGGGGGGGGAACGTATTTGATCCCCTGCTAAATTTGCCCGTTTGCCATCTGACGAAGAAATGACCAGTCCATTAATTTTAATGGTAGGTTTACTGTAGCTGTGAGAGACAGAATAACAACAGGAAAACCCCCAGAAACCCAGAAGACAAAAATCTTAGAGATTGATGTGCATTGTTTAATAAATAATAATAATAATAATAATAATAATAATAATAATAATAATTTATTATTTATGCCCTGCCCATCTGGCTGGGCCTCCCCAGCCACTCTGGGCGGCTTCCAAAAGAATATTAAAATACTGTGATACATTTAGTCATGTCCAACTCTTTGTGACCCCCTGGACCAGAGCACGCCAGGCACTCCTGTCTTCCACTGCCTCCTGCAGTTTGGTCAGACTCATGCTGGTAGCTTTGAGAACACTGTCCCACCATCTCGTCCTCTGTGGTCCTCTTCTCCTTGTGCCCTCCATCTTTCCCAACATCAGGGTCTTTTCCAGGGAGTCTTCTCTTCTCATGTGGTGGCCAAAGTCTTGGAGCCTCAGCTTCAGGATCTGTCCTTCCAGTGAGCACTCAGGGCTGATTTCCTTCAGAATGGAGAGGTTTGATCTTCTTGCAGTCCATGGGACTCTCAAGAGTCTCCTCCAGCACCAGAATTCAAAAGCATCCATTCTTTGGCGATCAGCCTTCTTTATGGTCCAGCTCTCACTTCCATACATCACATTCCATACGTTATATAATGATGTGCATTATAATCAGTGAAATAAGTATTTGATCCCCTATCAACCAGCCAGATGTCTGGCTACCTGGTATCTTCACCAACGAGCTGAGATTAGAAGCACCAGCTGTAAGGGAGAGGTCTTACCTGTAATCCCAGAGGGCAAACGGGCAAATCTAGCAGGGGATCAAATACTTCTTTCCCCTCAACTGTAGTCCAAAAGCAGCTGAAGACACCCAAGGCACTGGTCTTGCAACAGGCAGCCTGATCCAAGGCGGACCACGACAGGAGCACTGCCGCCGTGCAAATACACGGCAAGAGATTAAGAAACTGGTCCCCACAAATGCATGTCTGGATCGCAAAGTGGGGTGCACCGTGGCAGAAAGTAAGACCGCCTTAAATAGCACTGGAAATGCGAACGGCCAGCAGGTGGCAATGTTGTCTTTTGAGAAGACCTGGCCCTTTTCGTCAAATCTGTCCCTTCTCCCACCCTTAAAAATGAGAGGTGGGTCAGCCAAAGAGTGTCTGCTTCGCATGCAGAACGTTCCAGATTCCATCCCCAACGGCACCTGCCGGTGTGGCTGGGAGAACACCTCCCTGGCAACCGCCAGAGAGATGCTGCCAGCCAGTGTAGGCCGGCGCAAATTAAATTTGAGGTTAATAGCCAAAGCTCATGAGGCCTGAATGCTTAGGACTGCTGCTACCTAAAGCTTAAATCCTTAACGAATTCAGTAAGGCCATTTGAACACACAGATCTTGGTTCTTCAGAATCCATCTATAGCATTGCACTTCTCCTGCCAGAAGTTCCTTGTTTACTCACCTGGCACCTGCCTCTAATCCCCAGCCCTGCTGGTCTATATCTTTCTTCTTTGGCGATCCCTCGTAGCCGAGTAAGATTGTCTTCCATAAACACGCTTTATGAGTCCGTAAGTGGCTGTGGAGGCCAATTCTGGACCCACACGTCCTTCCACAGTGGGGACATTGGTTTCCGGGCGGGAGTTGATCACAGTGTGGATTTGCCAAGCGTGCCTTCCTCTTGGCATGTTTCTCCCTTGCGTCCTGAGTTCGAGTGTCTTCAAAGCCCAGGACACCTTTGGTCAAGGCTGTTCTCCAACTGGAGCGCTCGCAGGCCAGTGTTTCCCAATTGTTGGTGTTTATACTACATTTTTAAAAAATTGCCTTGAGACTGTATTTAAACCTCTTTTAATCATAAATCAGAAGGGGTACTCAAGGGTCATCCAGTCCAACCCCCTGCAATGCCAGGAATCTCAGCTAAAGCATCCCTGGCAGATGGCCACCCAACCTCCGCTTAGAAACCTCCAAGGTAGGACAGTCCACCACCTTCCAATGGAGTCCGATAGCTCTTACCATCAGAAAGTTCTCCCCAACATTTAGCCGGAACTTCCTTTCTTGTAACCAGAGTCCATTGGTCCGGGTCCCATCCTCCAGAACAGGAGAAAACAAGCTTCCTCCATCTTCATGGCAGAGCCCTTGAAATATTCAAAGGGCCTCAGCCTCCTCTTTTCCATGCTGAACATACCCAGTTCCTTCAACCGTTCCTCACAAGGCTAGCTTTCCAAACCCTTGACCCTTTTCCATGCTAAACATCCCCAACTCCCTCAACTCTTCCTCTGAAGTTCCAAGACGCGGTCGCCCTCCTCTGCCCACCTTCCAGCCTGCCAACATCCTTAAATTGTGATGATGATGATGATAATAATAATGATAATAATAATAATAATAATATTTATACCCTGCACATCTGGCTGGGTCTCTCCAGCCACTCTGGGCGGCTTCCAACCGAATATTAAAAACAATACAGCGTCAGACATTAAAAACTTCCCTAAACAGGGCCACCTTCAGTTGTCTTTTAAAAGTAAAATACCGTATTTTTTGCACCATAACACTCACTTTTTTCCCTCCTAGAAAGTAAGGGGAAATGTCTGTGTGTGTTATGGAGGAAATGCCTACGGGTGGCATGCCTACGGATTTTCCTCCTCTAAAAACTATGTGCGTGTTATGGTCGGGTGCGTGTTATAGAGCGATAAATACGGTAGTTATTTATTGCCTTGACATCTGGTGGGAGGGCGTTCCACAGGGCAGGCGCCACCACCGAGAAGGCCCTCAGCGCTGGATCTCAGTGTCCGGGCTGAATGATGGGTGTGGAGACGCTCCTTCAGGTATACTGGGCCGAGGCCGTTTAGGGCTTTAAAGGTCAGCACCAACACTTTGAATTGTGCTCGGAAACGTACCAGGAGCCAATGTAAGTCTTTCAGGACTGGTGTTATGTGGTTTAGGTGGCTGCTCCCAGTCACCAGTCTAGCTGCCGCATTCTGGATTAGTTGTAGTTTCCGGGTCACCTTCAAAGGTAGCCCCATGTAGAGCGCATTGCAGTAGTCCAAGCAGGAGATAACCAGAGCCCAGAACTGGACACAGGACTCCAGGTGTGGCCTGATCAAGGCAGAAGAGAGTGGGACTATGACTTCCCTTGATCGGGACCCTAGAGCTCTGTTGATGCAGCCTGGAATAATAACACTGGGGGTTTTCTGATGCGTCACTCCTAACACCTGTGCCTAGGATTCGAAATGCCAGTTCCTAGCTTCAGAATTCAAAGCAGGAGGAGACCCCGTAATCCAGCAGTTCTCAACCTGTGGGTCCCCAAATGTTGTTGGACTACAACTCCCATCATCCCTGAGCTCTGGCCTTGCTAGCTAGGGGTGATGGGAGTTGTAGTTCGACAACATCTGGGGACCCACAGGTTGAGAAAGGCTGCCGTACTCCTTATCAAGTACCGTATTTTTCGCTCGGTAAGACGCAACAGACGCACAAGACGCACCTAGTTTTTGGAGGAGGAAAACAAGAAAAAAAATATTCTGAATCCCAGCAGCCAGAACAGCGAGAGGGATCGCTGTGCAGCAATCCCTCTTGCTGTTCTGGCTTCTGGGATAGCCGTGCAGCCTGCATTCGCTCCACAAGACGCACACACATTTCCCCTTACTTTTTAGGAGGGAAAAAGTGTGTCTTATAGAGCGAAAAATACGGCACCTCCCATTTCTTATCCATTTGCAAACAAACACCAGGAAGGGGGGTTTCCCACTATCCCACATACAGTTCACGGAGCCCAGTGAGAGCGCCACCAGTAAGAGAGGAAAAAAACCACGCAGAGGCCCCATTTTTTTTTTTTTTTGCAATTTTACAAAAAAGGAAAAGATTTATTCCTAGAGAAGTTTGGTGCATGTGCCCAAGACCCTAGTGCCGATTTGCAGGTGAACATGTGCGGTGAGGCCAGAGGGTGGGCAGAAATACCCGGCAGTTCAGTAATAATAATAATAATAATAATTAAAAAAATCAAAATATAATATTCCATCCAGCTAGACAAAAAAATAACAAAAGTCAAAAAATTACAGCTCAGTAGAAAAGCCAAGAACCCTGCCTTGCTTTCCCCTCGGCGCTTCCCGATAGGAGGCAGAGGGGAGCGAAATCCTCTTTTTTATTATTATTAAAAATAAAAACAAATCATTACCCAGAGAGGTGAGAGCAGAGAGATGGGTGAGTGGGTGGGGTTGAGTAAAATATATTTTTTTTTCAGAATGAGCCCAGCAAGAGAGAGCGTGTGAAATGAGAAAAGGTACTAGGAAGTGGGGTGGTAATTATTATTATTTGGAGAGGGGGTCGTGGAAGCTGTCCTTTTCAGCAAAGTGGTCCATATTCCATGGGTGGGCATGCATGACTAGCGAGGGGGGGGCGTGCATTGCAAGTAAGGGTGCCTTTTTTAAAAATAAAAAGGTTGTGGTTGGCAACTAGGTGGCCGGAATTTGGCCCGGGTCAAATTCCCAGCAGCGGGAACGCTGTGGTTTGTTACCCTTCCGCTGGGAAAAATATATAACTGCGCCCCCAAACTACAGAGAGAGTTCAGGCCACCTTTCTCTCTTTCCTTGGTCCCCTTATCGCAAACCCAACCCCTGGCATCGTGTCTGGAAGAAGGAAGGGTCCGAGAGACCTGCTACCTTAGCTAAAAAGGGAAATGTTGCTGATTTAGGAGAGGAAGGAAGTTCAGGAAAGGCAGGGCAAAGGTTTGGCCTTTGGGGCAAGCCAGTTGCTGACCACTACCTTCAAAGGAAAGGAAACTTCTCCAGTTTGGTTAAGCTGATGCGATTCCCTGAAGCCCGGGAAAAACAGGGGTTTCTCGCGACACTGCCTGGCCCCCCCCCAAATGTCTGAGGGTGCCTGGCTGGGCTGCCTGCACCCCCCCTTCCCATGCCATGGTTTTTTTGGGGGGTGGAGGAAAGAAAGGAAAAACAGAAACAGGCGTCTTGGTCCAAGCGTGAAAAAGGATGATTTGCGGGTGATGGAGAGTCTAGCCCTCTCTGGGAATGGCACAGTGTTAAGTGGTGGTGGGAGGGGGGGAGGAGCCAGTTCCGCCAGGGAAACGCACCCCCCCTTGCACACCTCCCACGGGAACAAGCCCCTCGTTGTGGCGGGGGGCAGGGAGGAAGCAGAGGACGAAGGAGGGGTGCTGCTATTGCTCTGGGTAAGGCACAGGTGGGGGTCCTGCCCTTCCTGGGGTGGGGGGCTGCCACAGATTCTCCTTTCCCCCCCTCCCCGGAAATTGCACAGCGGGGGCCTGGGAGCCGACGGGAAAAGGTGTGTGTGTGTGTGTTGCGTGGAGCTCATCTGGTGCGTTTGTGGGGGGGCGTGGGGAGAAAAGGGGTGATCAAGTTCGTTCTTTTTATCTTCTTCCGCTTTTATTCTTTCCTGCACGTTTCGGAGGATTGAACTGCTGGCTCCAGGAGGCACCGGCAAGTTGGGGGGTTTTCTTTCTTGTGTGTGTGTGGGGGGGTGCACTAAGGAGACCCCCGCTTCCGTAGCTCTGTCACAAATGCTGCGGCAAGAGAGAGAGAGAAAACAAAAATATGAAGCCGGGCCATTTCAGCGATCCAAAATGTTCCAGCGCTGTCTAGAAAAGCCAGGCTTTTCCAACCCCTGGGTGGGGGTCTTTGCATAGCTGCTTCAGACTACAACTCCCATCAGCCCCTGCCGGCACAGTCAATGCGACACTCTGGCTCATGGGAGTTGTAGTCCAACACAGCTGGACAGCCCCAGGGTGGGGAAGACAGCTGTAGGTTATACAGTGGTACCTCTGGATGCAAACGGAATCTGTTCCGGAGCCCCATTCGCATCCAGAGCAGAACGCAACCCGCACCTGCGCGTATGCGGGTCGCGATTTGCCGTTGCCGTGCATGCGCGTGACGTCATTTTGAGCATCTGCACATGCGCAAGTGGTGAAACCCGGAAGTAACGTGCTCCGTTACTTCCTGGTCACTGCAGAGTGCAACCCGAAAACGCTCAACCCGAAGCTACTTCAAACTGAGGTATGACTGCATACCGTATTTTTCGTGCCATAAGATGCACCTAGTTTTTAGAGGACGAAAACAAGAAAAAAAATAGTCTGAACGAAACAGTGGATGTATGATTTTTGTGGTTCATGCTGTGGCCACAAACATGTGATTTGACAGTGAGTTTGGGGTAGCACAATGCTAAAATCCTGAGGATCCATGTGGATCTGTGCTTTGCGACCACGTTTTTGCGCCATTGCGGCCCCAGGCAACAGTGGGTGCGTGATTTTTTTGATGCAGGCTGTAGCCATGGACATGCTACGTGATCTGATGGTGAATTTGGGGTGACTCAATGCAAAAATCCTGAGGATCCATGGGCTTTTACCTCCCCCCTCCCAGGCAGCCTCCTTTATCTCTAGCGTCCCTAATCTCTCTCCCGATTGCTTGCCCATCAACGGCTTTGTTTCAACACCCCCTTCCCTCTTTCAAAAAAAGAAAAGAAAAAGCATGATCTGCTTTTCACCCCTGAGCAATTCGGCTCCAGGGACCACGCATCCGCTCCATAAGACACACAAACATTTCCTCTTACTTTTTAGGAAGAAAAAGGTGCGTCTTATGGAGCGAAAAATACAGTATATGTAGAATTTATTTTGTAAAATTTATACACCACTTATTTTTTAAAAAACCCAAAGCCTTCATAACTTACCCTGTATGATCTCCTCTTTCATTTTCTGTAATTCCCGCCGGACCTCCTGCAAGAGTTCCTAGGGTGGGGGTTGGAAAGACATGCATTTAGGGCCCAGAGGGAAGAGGGAGAAGACAGATACCCCCCTCCAACAAGTCTGGCACCAGGGAAAGAACAGAACAGAACCCCCCAACCAGCCTAAAAAGGAGTATCTTTGAAATAATCATTAGCTGATCTGTAGAAAATGTTATGGGGGCGAGAGAGAGAGAGACATTGCACATACTTTTGTAAACCAAGAAAATCTTTAATTAAAATAAAATAATAATAATAACAACAATAGGCTGAGATTCCTGCATTGCAGGGGGTTGGACTAGATGACCCTAGGGTGTCCCCTTCTCTGATTCTAGGTGACGTTAGCTTAGACCCAAAAAGGCAGGTTTACCTGTTTCACCCGTTCCAGCTCCGACTCGTCTCCTCCTCCGCCGCCACCGGCAGGTTCCGAACCGGTGATCGCTCCGGCGGATTTCATCCTGGGGTTGGCGAGAAAGTAAAAGAAGGATGTCAGGGGGGCAGGCTAAGCTTTGCAGCATCAGACCCGCCAAACAGGCAGCTGCCATCGAGTTTTCCACGAAATGCAAACAGCTGCTTCGGAAGGGGGGGTTTTCCCTGCAGGGAAACCACCTCCCTCTCCGGGGCTGCTATTTCGTTAACAAAAAACCAGGTGCGTTCGTTGCAAAAACCAACAGCCGATCTCGTTCGGCCCCAAGAGAGCACCAATAATGAAGCCAATAACCGATAATCATATTGTGATTATTTTATTGCGTGTCTATCCCACTTTTATTTCCAAGGTGGCGCTCCAGGTTCTCCCCCTCCCTCATTTAATTCTCCCCCACAAACAGCAACAGAGAGATGCAGCGACAGTGAGCTTTGTGGCCGAGTGGGGGATTCGAACCCAGGTCTCTCCTAGGTGCCAGTCCGATGCTCTAACCACTGTACCACACTGCTCGGGAACAGGGCTGGGTGGGACGCAGCCTACATAGCCCTCATACAGGAAGTATTTGCCTATGGGGGGGGACACTGGGGGGCAGGTTTGATTGCCTCTCTTCCTGCCTTGCATATTTTGCTCCCACAGAAAATTTTCTCTTTTTCGTTGGCAACAGAAACGCCCCCCGTGCTTTTATTAGATGCCACAGAGTCCCTGAATCAGCTCAGAAAGCTGTGCTTGGGTGCCAAACTCCCATCAGCCCAGCCACGGAGAAGGATGGGAGTTGTAGTTCAGCAGCGCCTGGTGGGGGCACAGATACCTCTCCACCCAGCCCGGTCTTAAAAGCAACCCAGAAGCGGGAGCTAAGTGGGCACCCTCTGCTCACGGAAGGCTCCAGGTACGTTGGAAGTCGGCCGCGATTCCTCCTTCGCGGCGGGTTGGGCTTCATGAGCCCTGGGGTGCCCTTCTATGGTTCTACGGGGGCACTTAGCAGATATAAGTCTATCCTCCACCAGGGCCAGGGCCTTCCCAGTGATGGCTCCGACCTGGTGGAATGCTCTGTCCCCTGAGACCAGGGCCCTGCAGGATTTAACCTCCTTCCGTCGGGCCTGTAAGACAGAGCTATTCTGCCTGGCCTTTAATTTGAATTCAGCATGATCTTTTATTTCCCTTCTCTTCCCTCCCCTTTTATGAAGATCACCCGCTCTGAGACCCCACAGCTAATTCTCCCCTGTCCTCCTCGCTGGCCCAAGTAGGACCAATTCAGCCAGCTAGCCCTGGGGATTACCTAATTGATTTTTGAATTTTATTGTTATTTATGTTTTTATACTGTATTTTATGCTGCTTTTACAATTCAGTGTTTTAAATTTGTCGTTAGCCGCCCTGAGCCCGGTTTTTGAACCGGGTAGGGGGGGTATAAATAAAAGTTTTTATTATTATTATTATTATTATTATTATTATTATTATTATTATTATCCAGCCCTCCCTGCCTGATACCTAGACTGGCCGAACTGTGGACGGGCTGCAGCTGAGGGTGTGGTGCTTCTCTGGGTCACTGTTGTCCTGAGCGTTGGGGGGGGGCAGAGAAGAGAAAGACTGAGAAACAGCTTGGGTGGGGGGCAAGCAAGATAGCCACCCCCCCCACCGCCTGCCCCCCACTTTGTGGGTCAAGGAGGGAGAGAAAACACAACACACAAACACACCAATTCCACTGGCTTCGTGGAAACTTGGTGCCAGGAAAAAAGGGCGGGGTGATTTCAGAGAAGCTGAAAAAGACCATGATGGACAGGTGTCACTTACCTGGGTAGCGTCGTGCTGGTCTTCTCCCAAGGCCTGCGGAAGGGATCTAGGACAAAGCAAGGAGGGAGAGGCTGGGTAGGGGGCTGTGGGTGGCAGAGGGGCAGACCCCCTGGACACTCTTGACTTCCTGCTGAAGCCCCCATTTAGCGTTCCGCAGGCGCCTGGGAACTCTAGAGCGAACGGCCCTCGCGTATCTCTAAAGAGACCGGCTGCTGGATCAGGCCAAGAGGAGCCCATCGAGTCCAGCACCCTGTTCTCACAGCGGCCAACGGCCCTCCGAGAACACAGGAGTCCAGATAGACTGCTCCTGGGCCTGGAAGCGCCATAAGAAAAGCCTAGCTTCTGGATTCATAATGATCATTTTACTATTTATACCCTACACATCTGGCTGGGTTTCCCAGCTTCCAGCACCTATAAAAGGTAAAGGGGACCCCTGACCATTAGGTCCAGGCATGGCCGACTCTGGGGTTGCGGCGCTCATCTCGCTTTCTTGGCCGAGGGAGCCGGCGTACAGCTTCCGGGTCATGTGGCCAGCGTGACTAAGCCGCTTCTGGTGAACCAGAGCAGCGCACGGAAACGCCATTTACCTTCCCGCCGGAGTGGTACCTATTTATCTACTCGCACTTTGATGTGCTTTCGAACAGCTAGGTTGGCAGGAGCAGGGACCGAGCAACGGGAGCTCACCCCGTGGCGGGGATTCGAACCGCTGACCTGCCGATCAGCAAGCCCAAGAGGCTCAGTGGTTTAACCCACAACGCCACCCACATCCTACCTTACTAGGAGTCAAATACTACCAGCACATCATATAGTTTCCTTTCAGCGTACAACGCGCCAAGAATTTCAAATCAGATTTCCATAACCTTTCCCAATCTGAAAGCTGGATAAAGTTAAAGGTAAAGGGACCCCTGACCGTTAGGTCCAGTCATGGCCGACTCTGGGGTTGCGGCGCTCATCTCGCTTTCTTGGCCGAGGGAGCCGGCGTACAGCTTCCGGGTCATGTGGCCAGCGTGACTAAGCCGCTTCTGGTGAACCAGAGCAGCGCACGGAAACGCCATTTACCTTCCCGCCGGAGTGGTACCTATTTATCTACTCGCACTTTGATGTGCTTTCGAACAGCTAGGTTGGCAGGAGCAGGGACCGAGCAACGGGAGCTCACCCCGTGGCGGGGATTCGAACCGCTGACCTGCCGATCAGCAAGCCCAAGAGGCTCAGTGGTTTAACCCACAACGCCACCCACATCCTACCTTACTAGGAGTCAAATACTACCAGCACATCATATAGTTTCCTTTCAGCGTACAACGCGCCAAGAATTTCAAATCAGATTTCCATAACCTTTCCCAATCTGAAAGCTGGATAAAGTTAAAGGTAAAGGGACCCCTGACCGTTAGGTCCAGTCATGGCCGACTCTGGGGTTGCGGCGCTCATCTCACTTTATTGGCCAAGGGAGCCGGCGTACAGCTTCCGGGTCATGTGGCCAGCATGACTAAGCCGCTTCTGGCAAACCAGAGCAGCGCATGGAAATGCCGCTTACCTTCCTGCCGGAGCGGTACCTATTTATCTACTTGCACTTTGAGGTGCTTTCGAACTGCTAGGCTGGCAGGAGCAGGGACTGAGCAACGGGAGCTCACCCCGTGGCGGGGATTCGAACCGCCGACCTTCTGATCGGCAAGCCCTGAGCTCTGTGGTTTAACCCACACGTAATAAATCTATTCCAGTGTCCTCTTTTCCCCAGGGAGAGCCAAATGCCTCAAAAGGGGAAGCCGCAATCAGGATTTGAACCCAGTAGCCATGGCAAGCCATGCGGTGGGTCTTCCGCTGGCCTGAGGGCCTTGTGCCCACCCTAGTCTATCGCCCGCCTTCGGGGTTCCTTTGCCTACCTGTGGTCTTGGCACCAGCGTCCGTGTCGTTTTGCTGCAGGGGAAGAAACAGAGATGGCAAATGAGACATGAGAAGCCACCAACCTTAGTCCCACACCCAGGGGGACCCTCCTGCTTTGCAAAGCAAAAACCAGAGAGGGACGCCAATCGCTGCCTCTCAGCCCAACCCGCCTCCCAGGGCTGTCGTTGTTGTTGTTGTAGTGAACTGGGAAGGGAGAGGGCAATGTTTGCCACCTTGCAGGAAAAGGCGCCATATAAACTGGCCCTACTACACAGCAGCCAATAATGCCCCTTTTCTGCATTTGCAAGAACTCGGTTGTTTGCCCTTTGGAACTCCCTGCCTCATGAGATGGAGCAGGCGCCTTCGCTGAACCCCTTTTTCAGCTCTAGCTGAAAACATCCTTGTTCAGACAAACCTGTGCAGACACTTAGAAAGGTATTTTTTTAATCTGTTCCATATTTGGTGGGTTTTTTTTCTTGATTTTATTTGTCTTTCATATATCAATTCGAGGTGTGTTTTTATTTTCAATCCAGCATTGGGAAAACTGCGTTGAAATAATAAATGAATGAATTTTGCAAGGGGGAATGAATGAAACCCAGATTTCTAAACTTCTGGTTCTCAAACTAGACCCTATGGGGCAGGGAAGGGGGGGCCGGGTACTTACAGGACCTTCATCTTTCTTTGGAATGGGTTTCTCACCCTGATCCGCAACTTTCCTCCTGGGGAGACAGGGGGGGGGGGGAAGAGAGAGAAACGGGTTGTTCCAAGATCGCCTCACTGCCTAGATGCCCTCTCATCGATCTATGGAAGCAGCCCTGTCATAGAACACCCCTTCTGTGTTTGTAATAAATCTAGCTTTTAGTGTGGCGGCTAGACTGTGAAACTCCCTGCCACTTGACACCAGGCAGACGCCTTCTCTGTGCACTTTTCAGCCAAACACATTCCTGCTTATGAAATTACTACACTTGTGGGCCGCCCTGTTCCAAGCAGGGCGCAAGACGGAGAAAAAGGAGTTTGGCTAGCTTCTCCTATGACTATTGGGAGAAAAACAGGCCTTGCCTGAGCCC
Source organism: Podarcis liolepis (assembly GCF_965112155.1). Taxonomy (NCBI): domain Eukaryota; kingdom Metazoa; phylum Chordata; class Lepidosauria; order Squamata; family Lacertidae; genus Podarcis; species Podarcis liolepis. The sequence goes on along the minus strand of NC_139561.1, from coordinate 91,250,882 downwards.
AGAAAGGGGCTCCGTCTCACCTGGGTCCTCAGCCCTACCTGGAACTGCTGCCAGGGTCTGATCCTGGGCCCTTTTGCATGATGCACCTCAGAGCCAGGATCTTTTCCTTGACAAATTGAGAGCTAAGATCCTAGTCCTCAAGAGTCTTGGATTTAAATAGGAAGACTGGTACTCTGCGCCACTGAGCCAGGCCCCCTCACTGCCACCCACCCACCCGCCCCGCGAGGTTCCTCCGCACTCACCGCCGCGCCAACATGGCGCTCATTTCCTCCATGAGCCCCCCGCCTCCCCCTCCACTCGGCGGGGGCGCCGCGCCAGCCGCGGCCTTTGGCGCCTCCTCCTGCGGAAGAAGAACAGGGTTAAGTGTTAAGGCGCCGAGAGGGTGCCCAACTACAACTCCCACCTACAGCCTTGGGGGAAACCGGGCGCCTGAACTACAATTCCCGCCACCCGCGGAGTTGTCTGTACTCACCTTGCCAACTTTCTTGAGCTTTGCCCCTGCGAGGGCAGCAGCCAAGCCGGAGGGTGGGCCGCCCCCTCCCGCCGGGCCCTGGGGAGGCGGGAGGGGCGGCGCAGGGGGCGGCCCCCCTCCTGGAGGTGGAGGGCCAGGGGGGCCAGGCGGAGGGCCGGGCGGCGGCGGAGGTCCCGGAGGTGGTGGTGGCCCAGCCGGTGCTCCTGGTGGTGGGCCCGGGGGCGGGCATGGTGGGGCGGGCGGGGGTCCTGGTGGGGGCGGGGGTCCTCCTCCCGAAGGGGTCCCTGCAGGCACTGCAACAAGAGAAGTTTCGGTTGTGGCTCCAGCACGGCAGGGGGTTGAGCTGGATGACCCCACGGGGTCCCTTTCCAACGCTACACAGTTCTGCAGAATGTGGGGTTGCATCCATAGAGGGGCAAAGTGAGGCACCTCATCACAGCCACCCCACAAGCGTAGAACACCTGTGTGCCCAGCCCAAGGTATTTTCTTAGGTCACATCCGCACGTCACATTTAAAGCACTACGATAGCTCTTTAAACAGCCGCGGCTTCCTCCAAAGGATACTGGGAGTTGTAGTATGTTAAGGGTGCTATTTCCCCTCCCACAGCCATGATTCCCAGAGCTCCCTTCCCCCTCCTAGAACTACAACTCCCAGAACTCCCCCTCCCCCCTCCCAGAACTACAACTCCCAGAACTCCCTCTTCCACTCCCAGAACTACAATTCCCAGAATTACTCCTTCCCCCTCCCAGAACTACAACTCCCAGAACTCCCCCTTCCCCCTCCCAGAACTACAATTCCCAAATTTCCCTCTTCCCCACACAGAGCGACAATTCCCAGAGATCCCTGGGAAGGGGGGGGTGACTGTTAAAACCACTGACAATTGTACCTCCGGAAGGGGGATATAGTGCTCTCCTGACAACCCCCAGCACCCACCACAAACTACAGTTCCCAGGATGCTTGGAGGGCCGTACTGCTTTAGGCATAGGTGACGATGTGAGCTTGAGCGTTTAGCAGAACGCCCTCCATCCCATTCTCCCCCCCCCCCCAAATCCTCAGCCTGGGCGCGTTAATCCACACTAAACCAATTGTTTATTCTTCAGGCGCTCAGAGGCCGGCCGGCCTCCTCCCACCCACAGACTTTCGGGAGCGAGGTCACCCCACTTATGTTGGGGGGCGGAAAGGCTTTGTCGAGGGCACCCCCCCCCCCGCAAAACCCCCCATAAACCTCAAAGCACATTTCCAAGTCTCTCCCCGGAGCCATTACCAGCCAAGGTCCTGAAACGGAAAAGGGGTTTTGCACCCCACACTCGCCTAGGAGAGGGAGGGAGGGTTGGGGTCACCCCCTGGGTGCTGCTCGTCACCCCCCACCCCACCCCAGGGACCCACCTGAGATTGTCACCCGCCTCTCTCGCTCGGCTTGCTCCTGTTGCTCCCTCTCCAGCTGCTGCTGCTGCTGCTGCTGCCTGGAGTTTGGGGGGGGGGAGAAAAGAGAAAATCAGGAGCCCCCCTGCAGTCTGAGGGCCCAGGAGCGGCGGCTGGGCAGGATGAGGCCCATCTGGGCACGGTCCCCCACCCTCTCCTGTTTTCAGCCCCCTCCCCAATTGCTGCCACTCACTTCTGCGGCGGCTCGGGCAGAATCCCGGACACTGCAAAGCCACACATGGCCAGGAGCTGGGGCGGGTGGGGGGCAGCCCTCCAGGAACAGGGTGCTCTGCGCACGCTGGGAACAGGCGGCCGGAATGGAGGCGGCGAGTGGGGCGGCCGGGTGACCCGATGACCCCTCAAGCCGATTAGCAGCTAAGCTGGGAACGCCCTCTGCTGCGCATGGAGGCAGGAAGGAGGGCTGGGGGAATTAGCAGCAATTGTCTGCTGACCTGCGTACCGGATCGGACCCCCAGTATTGCCTGCACGGGCCGGCAGCTGCTCTCCAGGGTTGCAGAGGCAGGGGTCTCTCCCAGGGGTCTCTCAGCTGGGGACTGAGGCTGCTGTATGCCCTTTCCATTCTGGCCGAGAATGAATCAGAGCTAAATAGGGAGGCATGATTTGAACTGGGGGCCAAGGGAAGGAAAAGCTGGCGAGAGGGAGGCCCACTGGATTTGGGGAGAGGGGCTTGGTTACAGTGTCCGCCTCAGCCAAGGGACTCAATCGGGTGGCCCTCAGGGGTGAGCTGCTTTGCAGCCTCAGTTTGCTCCGTCTGTAAAATGGGCACGGCAGCAACCTCAGATTCGCGGGGATTTGTCGGAAAGCCAAGGACTCCTTGAAAACATGCAGCAATTTAACAAAGTGCAAAAGGAGATGTGAACGATGAAGTAATTAATAATTATTATTATTATTATTATTATTATTATTATTATTATTATTATTATTATTATTACCCTGGCCATCTGGCAGGGTTTCCCCAACCATTCTGGACGGCTTCCAACAGAATATTAAAATACAATATCCTATTAAACATAAAAAGTGACCTAGCCTGCTCCCCCCAAAATCCTTCCCCTCCCTCCCCTCTTTGCAGGGGGTTGGACTAGATGACCCTTTCCCCTCCAACGCTACCATTCTATGATCTTAAAGGAATTGAGGCTTGTGCCTCTTTTGAGAGCACAAGCACCGAGGACGCAGCCTGGGCCAGCCTCTGCCAACCCATCAGTCCCTGTGAACCTAAGCTTGGTACTAAACTGGAGTAGGCTGAGGCCCGGCAAGGCATTGCTCAGGGCAGTAAAACAACGCAGTAGCAGGGAGTTCCACAGAGCACGAAGTACCTTTTCTGCTGCTCTGCCATTTCTTCCGCTGTGGGGCCGTTCTGGATGGGCCGTGGAGCTGTTGAGTTCCCTGCGGGGTGTGAAAAAATCAGGATTTAGAGCCAGTTTGGCAGACCAGACCAGGGTGGGTCTCGCCCTTCTCCCTTGCAAGTTTAAGGCTGAGTATGCCTGCAAGACAATGACAAACTTAGGCAGCATCTTAAAAAGTAGAGACATCACCTTGCCAACAAAGGTCCGTATAGTTAAAGCTCTGGTTTTCCCAGTAGTGATGTATGGAAGTGAGAGCTGGACCACAAAGAAGGCTGATCGCCGAAGAATTGATGCTTTTGAATTATGGTGCTGGGGGAGACTCTTGAGAGTCCCATGGACTGCAAGAAGATCAAACTTCTCCATTCTGAAGGAAATCAGCCCTGAGTGCTCACTGGAAGGACAGATCCTGAAGCTGAGTCTCCAGTACTTTGGCCACCTCATGAGAAGAGAAGACTCCCTGGAAAAGACCCTGATGTTGGGAAAGATGGAGGGCACAAGGAGAAGGGGGCGACAGAGGACGAGATGGTGGGACAGTGTTCTCGAAGCGACCAGCATAAGTTTGACCAAACTGCGGGAGGCAGTGGAAGACAGGAGGGCCTGGCGTGCTCTGGTCCAGGGGGTCACAAAGAGGCGGACACGACTAAACAACAACAATCCCCGGCAAGATGGAAAACCTTTCCAGGACCCCCAGCAAGATGCCCCGATTCTTCCATCTCCCCCTCACCTGAATCCAGAGCCTCCAGGGCAGCCATCATCCCACCAGCAAACTGGCTAGCGTCCTCTTTGGTGCCAAAGTTGAGCCCCCAGACTTGGCGGGCATCTCGCCACTGGTGAAAGTTGGGCGTAGCCTGGTTGTATTTTAGCCCTTTCACGATGGGGCTGTTGATGACCACCTTTGGGAGAGGGAAGGGGGGCGTTAAAAAAAAAGCTGAGCCAAGAGGGAGTTTGCCAACTTGGTGCCCTGCAGCTGCCTCATAAAGACTACAACATCCATCAGCCTCAGGCAGGGTGAACAAGCATTTTGGACTGCGGTTCCCATCAGCGCCAGCCAGCAAAGTGATTTGTTGATGAGACCGATGGGCATCGTGGTCCAAAATAGCGGAAACCTCCCTGGTTGGCAAAGGCTGGACCGAGCAGGTCGGCGTAATGGGTGCAAAGGAGCCGCCAGTGTGGGTGCCATGGGCTTCAGATAAGAAGCAGTGACTGGCAGAAGGGTCTCCTCTGGGCTGCTGTGGGACCCTCCCCTGGTGCCAAACCTGACCCCTTTCCGGTGCCAAGACCTGACCCCTTTGACGCGACCTGAGAGCCAAGCGAGGCTCTGCTGCTCCTTCGGTTCCTTCCTTTTGTAACGGCAAGATATTCAGCGGGTCAAAATAAGAGGATGGGAAAGTCTGAGCTACCATCTCCATTCCGCGTTTGTAAGAAGTCGATAATTTAGTGTGGCCCTATTGGAACTCCCTGCCTGTTGACAGCAGCCTCAGTTTGCTCCGTCTGTAAAATGGGCATGGCAGCAAACTCAGATTCGCGGGGAGTTGTCGGAAGGCCAAGGACTCCTTGAAAACATGCAGTGGTTTAACAAAGTGCAAAAGGGGATGCGAACGATGAAGTGACCTAGCCAGCTCCCCCCCAAATCCTTCCCCTCCCTCTCCTCTTTGCAGGGGGTTGGAAGTCGATATTTTAGTGTGGCACTATTGGAACTCCCTGCCTGTTGACAGCAGGCAGGCGACTTCACAGCACCCTTTTCGGTGCATGCTAAAAACATTTATTTGTACCTGGAGAGGTTGGGAACATGGACACGTGCGTCCATCTGGTTTTTAGTTTACTGCTGAATTTAATTTTCTTCTAATCTATTAGCCTGTAATTTTACAGTTTTGTAAACAGCTTTGAGGCAGGTATAAATTCTACGAAATTACATAAATAAATAGGGGAGAGCCCCGAACACAGAACCATGCACTCCAGGAGAGGGAAAAATAAAGAGAAAGAGCCCTTTTGGGTACCAGAGCCAGGGGGGTTGCTATGGCGACACTGGAGTTGCTCTAACACAGGCTTCCTCAACCTCAGCCCTTCAGGTGTTTTTGGCCTACAACTCCCATGATCCCTAGCTAGCAGGACCAGTGGTCAGGGATGATGGGAAGTGTAGTCTCAAAGCATCTGGATGACCGAGGGTGAGGAAGTCTGCTCTAACATCACAGGAGGGGCAGACCTCCTCTTCCCTCCCTCATCTTTGCTGTGGTCCTTACCTGTTGGTCCGGCTGCATCTTTCTCCCCACGACCCTGAACGTGTTGTTGACGGGGCTGTGGTAGATCTGGATGCGGCTGAAGGCCTGGGGTCCGCTCCCCGCGGGCACCCATTTCTTGTTGGCATCGTCATACAGCATCACAGTGGCTCGGGTGGTGCAGACGACAGACTCACTGGGTTCAGGGAGGTGGGGGAAACAGGAAGGAGAGAGTGAGGCTAAGCCAGGGCACAAAGACCCCCACCAGGAAAAGCGTGGGGCAACACAGACACACACACTTTGAGGGTACCAGTGTAAGATGCATCGTCAAAAGAACTAGGCTTCTATATGATCTTGGCACCTAGGATAGCTAATTGCAGCTCTTTTTGAAAAAAAATAATTTTTACTGAATGATTTTATGCTACAAAAAACATTACAACCATACTACCACAAAATACAATTGAGAAATAAAAATTACATGCATCAATATTTTGTTTGTTTTTTGTTATTTACTACCTTATTTCCTCCCAAACATTCCATACAAAACACACACACACAAAATTAATAATGATAAAAATGAAAATAAATATTTCCCCCCTTTTTTATCGTACAAAACCTTTTCTTCAGTTTTGACTTCCTGTCAAGTCCCATCGCATATGTTTTATCTTACAATTGAATGTACACAAAACAATAAACCTTTCGATATAAATTTTCCAATGCATTCAGAAAACATAATAAATCCTTAAGTGTTATCCACCTCCTTTTACTTCCTTTGTCACTCAAATGCTAATTGCAGCTCAATGGAAAAACAGCCCAGAATTTTACACTGGGCGCTGGGTAGCACTCAGTCCGGAACTGAGATACAATCGAGAAAATTACACATAAATTGAGATTTCAACAGGGACGACCTGCATTCTTTGGCTACATATATAGCAGAATCGACATTTTCAAAACAACTCTCATCGCAGGCTGGCACATCTGGAACTTGACTCGATAATTCCCTTATTTATTTCACAAACCACCAAATAACGTCAATGTTCTTTACAGCGGCACCTTGGTTCTCAAGCGCCTTGGAACTCAAACAACTTGGAACCCAAACACTACAAACCTGGAAGTAAGTGTTCCAGTTTGCGAACGTTTTTCGGAAGCAGAACATGCTCTGTTTTGAGTGCTATGCTTCTGATCTGAGTGTTACACTTCTGTTTTGAGTGCTACGCTGACATCTGTTTTTGCTATACATTTTTCATTATTGCAGCTTTCATTTTTTTTTTTTTGTGACTGTGTGGAACCCAGTTCAGCTGCTGATTGACTGTGTAACTGAAGTACAGTGGTACCCCGCAAGACGAACGCCTCGCAAGACGGAAAACCCGCTAGACGAAAGGGTTTTCCGTTTTGGAGGCGCTTCGCAAAACGAATTTCCCTATGGGCTTGCTTCGCAAGACGACAGCCCATAGGGAAATCTCCGGGACAGCGGGGAAGCGCAGCACGGCTTCCCCACTGTCCTCGGACCTCCTCCCGCCACCCGGCTTCGGAACGAAGCTCCGATGCCGGGCGGGGGGGGGGGATGCCTCCTCCCGCCGCCCAGCTTCGGATGGCTTTCCTGAAGACTTGGGGTGGGAGGAGGGTTTTCCTTCCCACCGCCAACATTCAGAATGCTGTTCTGAATGTTGGCGGTGGGGAGGAAAAACCCTCCTCCCACGCAAGCCCCGGGAACAGAGGAGAAGCACTGCGCCCCTTCCCCTCTGTTCCCGTACCTGTCCTGAAGGCTTGCGGTGGGGAGAAAAGCCCTTCTCCGCACCGCCAGCCTGGCAAGCGGTTTCCCTAGGAACGCATTAATTGATTTTCAATGCATTCCTATGGGAAACCGTGCTTCGCAAGACGAAAAACTCGCAAGAAGAAAAAACTTGCGGAACGAATTAATTTCGTCTTGCGAGGCACCACTGTACATTGTTTAATGCTTTCATTTTATGGATCGATGGTCTCGTTAGATAGTAAAATTCATGTTACGTTGCTGTTTGGGGGGTTGTTTTTAAAAGTCTGGAACGGATTAATCCATTTCGCATTGCTTTCTATGGGAATGTGCACCTTGGTTTTGGAACGTTTTGGTTTTGGAGTGAACTTCCGGAACGGATAAAGTTTGAGAACCAAGGTACCACTGTACTTAGATTTTCATTATTTTGACCCCTGCGTACACATTCCACACGCTTAGTTTCCAGTTTTGTTCTTCATCTTTTTATTTTTACGCATCGTAAAATGAAATAAAAAATATTTACAAACACACACACAATATCCCAGCCCCGAACTTCTTTCAATACAGTCAAATTTAGAACAGTAGCTGGTAAAAAGCAGGTAGAAAACACTCCATTCCCATCTGAAGAAAACACTACCCGAGGAAGAGGAAGGAGCTGTTCCGATGGCATTAAGCAAATTGCATTTCTCCATTATGCAAACATGAACAGAACCCTATTCTTCTCTGTGCTCAGTTTTAAAAGAGAGAAGTTGACAGTCTGAGGACTGCAATGTTATACTGCAATGTTTATTTATTTAAAAGCTTTCTGTATTGCTTTTATGACAAAACTGCCCCCCAAATGCATAAATAAATGAGTTCTTAAGGCCCATTTCACAGACACCAGAGATGAGGGCTGCCTGATATCACTCGGCAATGGGTTCTGTAACTGGAGAGCAGGGGACTCAGAAAAGGGCACGTTCCTTAAGAAATTGCTCTCAATTTGTGGACTCCAACTTTTTGACCCGACAGCCATCAGGGTTGCCACTTTTTTATTTAAAAAACTAGCCTTGCTCCTCTGCATCCTAACATGCCAAAAGGGGGGGGGGCAAGTGATGCTCTCCCCTGTCTATTGAAGAAGCATACCTTTGCTGGAAAATTTTAACTTCCCCCTAAAAAAAACCACTCGCAATTGATGTGCATGGCTGCAGTTAAAGGCAGAGGAGCAGGAGCAAGAAAAAAAGTTGGCAACCCCAGTTGAGATGCTGCAAATTTTTTTCCACGGAATTCAGAAGCATGCCTTGTGAGGCCTGTCACAAACACAGCGAGATCCTGACACATGGCCTCCATCGGTGTGGATGGAAAGTTCTGGAAAGCATCAAGTCACAGAAGCCCCAAACAAGAGGCAGGAGAAATGTAATGTTGGCAGGGAAAAGAGTTTCCGCAGCCCCTTCTGCCTGGATTCCCCAGAGGTCCAGCCTTATATGGGTCCTCAGGGGCCAGTGGCGGGGGGGGGGGGGCAAAGGCACGTGCTTGCCCCTGGAGCCTCTGGGCTTCTTCCTCTTGTCTCCAGCCTCCTCTGCTCCCCCCAGCTCTCCTGCTTTAACAGCACTGAGAGCCAGGCAGAAATCCATCAGGAGCAGCTCACTTTGCCACAGACAGCTGCCCCTGTTGAACGGCTGCCTGCTCAAGGCAAGATGCAACAGGACAGGAGCGGCCAGATGGCTGAGAGTCAGCTAAATACGTATATATACCCAACGGGGAAATGGGAACCAACAAACGCCTGACCAAGGATAAGATTTGGAGACTTGTGAAATAGGTTTGGGGACTTTGAGAAATACGGCCCACATTTTAAGCCACCTGTTCTACAATTAAAAATTGGGAAAGGAGTACGACAAGGCTGTATATTGTCTCCCTGCTTATTTAACTTATATGCAGAATTCATCATGCGAAAGGCTGGGCTGGATGAATCCCTAGGCAGAATTAAGATTGCCGGAAGAAATATCAACAACCTCAGATATGCAGATGACACAACCTTGATGGCAGAAAGTGAGGAGGAATTAAAGAACCTTTTAATGAGGGTGAAAGAGGAGAGTGCAAAATATGGTCTGAAGCTCAACATAAAAAAAGAAGATAATGGCCACTGGTCCCATCACCTCCTGGCAAATAGAAGGGGAAGAAATGGAGGCAGTGAGAGATTTTACTTTCTTGGGCTCCATGATCACTGCAGATGGTGACAGCAGCCACGAAATTAAAAGACGCCTGCTCCTTGGGAGAAAAGCAATGACAAACCTAGACAGCATCTTAAAAAGTAGAGACATCACCTTGCCAACAAAGGTACGTATAGATAAAGCTCTGGTTTTCCCAGTAGTGATGTATGGAAGTAAGAGCTGGACCAAAAAGAAGGCTGATCGCCGAAGAATGGATGCTTTTGAATTCTGGTGCTGGAGGAGACTCTTGAGAGTCCCATGGACTGCAAGAAGATCAAACCTGTCCATTCTGAAGGAAATCAGCCCTGAGTGCTCACTGGAAGGACAGATCCTGAAGCTGAGGCTCCAAGACTTCGGCCTCCTCATGAGAAGAGAAGACTCCCTGGAAAAGACCGTGATGTTGGGAAAGATGGAGGGCACAAGGAGAAGGGGACAACAGAGGACGAGATGGTGGGACAGTGTTCTCGAAGCTACCAGCATGAGTTTGACCAAACTGTGGGAGGCAGTGGAAGACAGGAGTGCCCGGTGTGCTCTGGTCCAGGGGGTCACGAAGAGGCAGACATGACTAAACGACTCAACAACAACAAATTCTACAATTAAGTTCATTGGCTAGCCAATAACATTCTCTTTCATCCTAAGCTACCTCACAGGGCTGTTGTTGCGAGGGATAAAGTGGGGAAGGAGCGAGGCCAAACCACCCTGAACATCTTAGAGGGTAAACTGGTGATAAATAAATACGCTGGGAGGGATGATGGAAGCCGTACTCCTCTGCCACAGCTGGCTGCCGGGGATTATGGGAGTTGTAGTCCAATGCTACCTGGAAAAGCCACAGAAATCCCTCAATCCTGGTTTAACCCAGCTTCCGGCCTTAAGCTCAGTGAAAACCAGGTGCCTTTGGGGAAATCAACAACACACCCATTTTGGCTAGTAGCCCCCGATAGCAATGAATTTTTCTCATCCTCTTTTAAGTTACCATATTTTTCGCCCTATAGGATGCACTTTTCCCCCCTCCAAAAATGAAGGGGAAATGTGTGTGCGTCCTATGGGGCGAATGCAGGCTTTCGCTGAAGCCTGGGGAGCGAGAGGGGTCGGTGTGCACCGACCCCTCTCGCTCTCCAGGCTTCAGGAAGCTATCCGCAAGCCTTGCAAGCCCGGTAGGAGTTCCCGCGGGCTCACAAGGCTTGCGGGCAGCAGCCTGCAGCCCACAAGCTTGGGGGACAGCGGGGAGGCGCAGCGCCGCCATCCCGCTGTTCCCCGATCTGGTTTGGAGGCTGGCGCTGGGGAGACGCGCGCTTCTCCCCAGCGCCAGCCCCACAAGCTCGGGGGACAGCGGGGAGGCGGAGCGCTGCCATCCCGCTGTTCCCCGACCTGGTTTGGATTCCCCGACCTGGTTTTGGGGGGGAAAATAAAGGGGAAAAAAATTCCTTTATTTCCCCCCCAAAAAAACTGGGTATGTCCTATGGGCCAGAGCACCCTATGGGATGAAAAATACGGTAAGTTGGTGGCCATCCCTGCCTCATGAGGGAGGGAGTTCCACAGGCTAACTCTGCGCTGTGTGAAGAAGTCCTTCCTTTTATCAGTCTCGAATCTTCCAACATTTGGCTCCCTCCTCAGACACCCGTTAGTTCCAGGGCGGTGAGAGAGTGAGACAAAATTTTCCTGACGCTACTTTCTCCATGCCATGAATAATTTTATAAACTATCATGTTGCCACTTACACGACTTTCTCCTAAACTCAGAGGTCCCAAACGCTGCAACCTTTTATTCATAGGAGAGTCCCTCCCCTTGATCATCTCAGATGCGGTTTTCTGTACCTTTTCCAAACTCTGCTATGTCTTTTCTGAGTTAAGGCAACCAGAACAACACACAGTGTCCCAAACGCAACCAGATCACAGATTTGCACAACGGCATTCTATGAGCAGTTTTATTTTGAACCCATTTCTGAATTATCCAATTATCTGGTTATCTCCCGCTTGGACTACTGCAATGCGCTCTACATGGGGCTCCCTTTGAAGGTGACCCGGAAACTACAACTAATCCAGAATGCAGCAGCCAGACTGGTGACTGGGAGTGGCCACCAAGACCACATAACACCGGACTTGAAAGATCTACATTGGCTCCCAGTACGTTTCCGAGCACAATTCAAAGTGTTGGTGCTGACCTTTAAAGCCCTAAACGGCCTCAAAGGCCCAGTATACCTGAAGGAGCGTCTCCACCCCCATCGTTCTGCCCGGACACTGAGGTCCAGTGCTGAGGGCCTTCTGGCAGTTCCCTCCCTGCAAGAAGCCAAGTTACAGGGAACCAGGCAGAGGGCCTTCTCGGTGGTGGCACCAGCCCTGTGGAATGCCCTCCCACCAGATGTCAAAGAGAAAAACAACTACCAGACTTTTAGAAGACATCTGAAGGCAGCCCTGTTTAGGGAAGCTTTTAATGTTTGATGCTTTACTGTATTTTAATATTTGGTTGGAAGCTGCCCAGAGTGGCTGGGGAAGCCCAGCCAGATGGGCGGGGTATAAATAAATAAATAAATAAATAAATAAATAAATAATTATCATCATCATCATCCCTAGTAGCATGGAATTTGCCTTTTTTTTACAGCTCACACATACTTGACATCTTTGTCTACTTACGACCCCAAGGTCTCATTCTTGGTCAGCCCCTGCCAGTTCAGACCCTGTGAGCGTAGGTGTGAAATTTACAGAGTTTTTTTGGCCTGACATGCCTCATTTTACACTGGTTTGCAACGAATTGCAATTGCCGCCTTACCACCCATTCACTTAGTTTGGAGAGGTCCTTTCGGAACTCATAACAATCTCTTTTTGTTCTAACGACCCCGAACCATTTTAGTATAATCAGCAAACTTGGCTTGCTCACTCCTAACTCTAGATGGTTTATGAACGGGTTAAAAAGAACAGGACCCAATTCTGACCTTGGGGGGGGGTTGCGGAGAGAAAAGGTTTCCCCTTTCTACTTCTCCCCCATCGGAGAAGTGTCCGTTTATCGCTTCCTGCTACTTAACCGGTTCCTGATGCACAACAGAACTCAGGAATCGTCGGCGAGGCATTTTGTCAGGAACCTATTTGAGAGTTCAAGGACCCTAAAGTCACTTCTGCCTACATGCTTGTGTTTTTAAAATAAATAAATACATTATTACGGTCAGAGACCAGCTTATAAAACACACTTGGGGGTACAATCCCAGAAGGATAACAAACAAGATGATGGATTTTTCGGAGCTAGCTGACCTGACTGGAAGCCTGTGACCAGAAGGAGGAGGAGTACCAGGAAGAATGGTCGAAATTTAAAGACTATTTAGTTAAATATGTCAAGTTTAATTAAATGGAAAAGCTTGCAAATACCAGATAGGCTTAGGATTGAAATATGTAATGTGATGAATTACAGTGGTGCCTCGCAAGACGAAAAGAATCCGTTCTGTGATTCTCTTCGTCTAGCGGTTTTTTTGTCTTGCGAAGCAAGCCCATTGAAGGATAAGCGGATTAGCGCTATTAGCGGCTTTTAGCGGCTTATCTGCTGATCGAATCAGCTGATAAGCGGCTTAGCGGCTTAGAAAAAGGGGTGGAGGAAAAAAAACCAGCAGGAACTCGCAAGACATTGTCGTCTTGCGAAGCAAGCCCATAGGGAATTTGTTTTGCGAAGCACCTCCAAAACGGAAAACTCTTTCATCTAGCGAGTTTTCCGTCTTGCGAGGCATTCGTCTTGCGGGGCACCACTGTAATGTTTAATGATAAATTGGAAAGAAAGAAAGATGTTACATGTTTAAGTTAATTTTATAAGAATACTGGTTTTGGAAAACCGTTAAAATGATACACACTGAAATTCAACCAGGGGGATATGAGGAAGTCACTTGACAATGTTAAAAAGTTTAGTCTTAATAAGGTTAGGATTTATGTTTGTTTGTTTATGTGTTTAAAAAATTTGTGGAAAATCAATAAAAAAATTGGGAAAAAAACAGAAGGAAAACAAACATTTAAAACAATGTACAATAATAAATTTAAAATTTATAAATGCGATAAGCGTATAGACGCTTAAAACTTTAAGATAAGCTACTGCAGACAGATGATCCAGGGTCTCCCATGGAACAGAGTTTGGGGATTTTTTAAACGAAATAGTTTGAGTCGAGGGATGGTGTGCGCCTACAGATCTGTACACAGAATCTGGCGACCGTCCGGGTTGTCTTATGATCTTTGCCTAACAGGAAAAGGTCTAATTTTTGGCTTTTCCGGGAGGTCAGCGAGCCTCACCAGCAGGGGATCAATGGTCTCACTCCGTGCCTCTTCATAAAAGGGACATCTACGGAACAAGCGCTCTGGGCTTCCTATCTCCCCCAATGAGCATATGGGAGTCTCTGAGCACATGGGACTTTTTTTAAAGGCTTCTTCCAGAATATGCTCATTTAAACTCAAAGAACTCTGACAGCTTCGGGAGACAGGACTTGTCCTTGCAGAAGCCATGCTGCCTCTGCTTCAAGCAAGGCTTGTTCTTCTATAGCCTTGATTTTGTTGTTGTTGTTTAGTCGTGTCCGACTCTTTGTGACCCCCTGGACCAGAGCACGCCAGGCCCTCCTGTCTTCCACTGCCTCCTGCAGTTTGGTCAAACTCATGCTGGTAGCTTCGAGAACACTGTCCCACCATCTCGTCCTCTGTCGTCCCCTTCTCCTTGCGCCCTCCATCTTTCCCAACATCAGGGTCTTTTCCAGGGAGTCTTCTCTTCTCAGGAGGTGGCCAAAGTCTTGGAGCCTCAGCTTCAGGATCTGTCCTTCCAGTGAGCACTCAGGGCTGATTTCCTTCAGAATGGAGAGGTTGGGTCTTCTTGCTGTCCATGGGGCTCTCCAGAGTCTCCTCCAGCACCAGAATTCAAAAGCATCCATTCTTCGGCGATCAGCCTTCTTTGTGGTCCAGCTCTCACTTCCAAACATCACTACTGGGAAAGCCATAGCTTTAACTATACGGACCTTTGTTGGCAAGGTGATGTCTCTGCTTTTTAAGATGCTGTCTAGGTTTGTCATTGCTTTTCTCCCAAGAAGCAGGCGTCTTTCAATTTCGTGACTGCTGTCCCCATTGCAGTGATCATGGAGCCCAAGAAAGTAAAATCTCTCACTGCCTCCATAGACTTGATTGCTTTATCCTTAACGACACTCCCCACCAGTTGAACTTCGCGCAGCGGAATGGGTGCAGAAATATATTCTGGGGAAAACCCACATGCGGCTCAGGGCAATGGAGTCACCCTGCCCCCCCCCACCTCCTGTCGCAAGCCTCAACAGCTCCTGACCTCTGTGTGGCAACCGCACAGCTATCGCTTAACCCGGGGGTTTCTGCAAGAGGAAGCTGAGAAAAGGCTTGTCGAAACCACCATGCGCAGAAATTCTGGCCAAGCAGACGCTCCAAACTGGGCTGTTGAACTCTTCTGATCTTGCAGAGACTCCGGGGGCCGGGGGGGGGAGGGGAATAGCGTGTGCAGACATGAAGCCTCAATGGATAGAGAACTGGATCCGTATGACCTGAAACATTCCCATGTGCACACACACTCCATCTCTGCACAGGTTACGACGCCAGGCTATGGAGAAGTCTCTCTCTCTCTCTCTCTCTCTGCCTCAGTTCCCCACTCTGTAAAATGGCCACTGCTCAGAGGAAATGCAGCGGCTCACAAAATATACTTTGCAGAGTTAAAGTGTTGCAGAAAGGGTTAGGTGTCCTAAGGCACTGCTAAATCAACATTAAAAGATTTATCAGCTCCATCTGGTACGCAGGTTGAGACCCTCTCTGCCAGCGGACTGTCTCGCCAGAGTGGTGCATGCTCTGGTTATCTCCCGCTCGGACTACTGCAATGCGCTCTACGTGGGGCTACCTTTGAAGGTGACTTGGAAACTACAACTAATTCAGAATGCGGCAGCTAGACTGGGGACTGGGAGCGGCTGCCGAGACCACGTAACACCGGTCCTGAAAGACCTACATTGGCTCCCAGTACATTTCCAAGCACAATTCAAAGTGTTGGTGCTGACCTTTAAAGCCCTAAACGGCCTCGGCCCGGGATACCTGAAGGAGCGTCTCCACCCCCATCATTCTGCCCGGACACTGAGATCCAGCGCCGAGGGCCTTCTGGCGGTTCCCTCCCTGCGAGAAGCAAAGTTACAGGGAAGCAGGCAGAGGGCCTTCTCAGTGGTGATGCCCGCCCTGTGGAACACCCTCCCACCAGATGTCAAAGAGAACAACAACTACCAAACTTTTAGAAGACATGTGAAGGCAGCCCTGTTTAGGGAATCTTTGAATGTTTAATAGGTCATTGTATTTTAGTGTTTTGTAGGAAGCCACCCAGAGTGGCTGGGGAAACCCAGCCAGATGGGAGGGGAAAATTAATAAATCATTATTATTATTAAATGTATGAGGGCAAGCGGGAGGGCAGGCCACATGGGGACGTGTTTAACATACAACTGCAGGGTTCTGCACCACAGATGCAAAATATGAGCTTATCTGCAACCAGGAAGCCCAAATTCCAAGGCTGGGCTGAATTATGCAAATCAAAAAAGAAGAAAGGTGTTTGCAATTTAATCCGCTTAAGTAGTACAGGGCTGCCAGTCCACCATGGGGTGGGGGAGGAGGGGGAGGAAAGAAAGGGGTTGTGCTTGGAAAATGGAGGGGCATCTTTGTGGAATGTTTCCATGCAGAAAGCTGAGGACTAGAAACTTGGGCAGGCAGGCGGGAAAGAGAAGTAACTCTATAGGAAGCCGGTGGCAAGGTCCGCACGGGACTCGAGCCGCCTGGGCAAGCAGACCACCATGCGCCCCAGCCGATTTCCACGGCCATCTCTTCTCCGCACCCAATCATACCCCCCCCCCATGCACACAAAGCTGTCAGGTGAGTTCTCCTCCTCCACCTTCCTCTCTCAGCACAAGGGTGCTCAGAGAATTGTGGCAACTGGCAGAACAGGAAAAGCAGCCAGGCTGGCAAGGACTCTGTGTGTGTGTGTGTGTGTGTGCGCGCGCGCACACACACACATGTGTGTCTTTTACTGTCTGGGGTCTTCATGCGCAAGGAGGGGGGTATAGAAGGAGCTGGTAGAATGCAATGGGGGGGAGGAGAGGTTGGCAAAGGTCTGGGACATAGAAACAGCCTCAAAACCACACCAGTTGTGTGTGTGCGCGCACACACATGCACGTGCCAAAAAGAGCCTGAGAAGAGCCCGAGTGCCGGATCCGGCCAATAATGGCCCAGCTCCTCTTCTCACAACCAAGTAGATGTACACGGAAATCCACAAACAGGATCTGAGCGCAAGAGCAACTCGGCCTCTCCTGCCAAGCCTTGCTGCCACAGAGTGCGCATAGCCAGTGTCCATCAATAGCCCTCTCATCTAGCAAAAGAGGAGAGATTTTTGCCCGTTAGGTCTGGGCACTCCCAAGCAGCCTGGTCGAGCCCCGCTCTTACCTACTCAGATTTAAGGTGCTGGTTTTGACCTTTAAAGCCCTTCACAGCCCAGGACCCTCATACATACGGGACCGCCTCTCCCGGTATGCCCCACAAGAGGACCTTAAGGTCCATAAATAGCAACACCCTAGAGGTCCCGGGCCCTAAGGAAGTCAGGTTAGCCTCAACCAGAGCCAGGGTCTTCTCAGTGATGGCTCCAGCCTGGTGGAACGCTCTGTCTCATGAGACCAGGGCTCTGCGGGATCCGATTTCTTTCCGCAGGGCCTGTAAGACAGAGTTGTTCCGCCTGGCCTTCGGCTTGGAATCAACTTGATCCCCTCCCCCCTCTTTCTTTTTTCCTTTCTCCTCCTGTGAAGAGGCTGCATTTTAATGTTTTAATGTTGTATTTTAATCTTGTTTTTTAAGTTGTATTTCAATCAATTTGTTTTTATTATTGGTTGTTAGCTGCCCTGAGCCCGGTCTTGGCTGGGGAGGGCGGGGTATAAATAAAATTTATTATTATTATTGTATGGTTTTCCCAGTAGTGATGTATGGAAGTGAGAGCTGGACCATAAAGAAGGCTGATGGCCGAAGAATGGATGCTTTTGAATTCTGGTGCTGGAGAAGACTCTTGAGAGTCCCATGGACTGCAAGAAGATAAAACCTCTCCATCCTTAAGGAAATCAGCCCTGAGTGCTCACTGGAAGGACAGATCCTGAAGCTGAGGCTCCAAGACTTTGGCCACCTCATGAGAAGACTCCCTGGAAAAGACCCTGATGTTGGGAAAGATGGAGGGCACAAGGAGAAGGGGCCGACAGAGGACGAGATGGTGGGACAGTGTTCTCGAAGCTACGAACATGAGTTTGACCAAACTGCGGGAGGCAGTGGAAGACAGGAGTGCCTGGCATGCTCTGGTCCAGGGGGTCACGAAGAGGCGGACACCACTAAACAACATCAAAAACCACACACACACACAAGAGGAAACCTCTATCCCAAGGTTGATATGCACATCAATCTCTGATTTTTGTCTTCTGGGTTTCTGGGGGGTTTTCCTGTTGTTATTCTGTCTCTCACAGCTACAATAAACCTACCATTAAAATTAATGGACTGGTCATTTCTTCGTCAGATGGCAAACGGACAAACTTAGCAGGAGATCAAATACGTTTTCCCCCTCACTGTACCATCCCCATCATCCCTGACCACTGGTCCTGCTAGCTAGGGGTGATGGGAATTGTAGTCCAAAAGGAGCTGAAGACCCAAGTTTGGGAAGCCCTGGATCCTGGGATCCTTCCTTTGGAACGCAGCAACAATTTATTATTATTATTATTATTATTATTATTATTATTATTATTATTATTACTATGGCCTTTCAGGTTCCTGCCCTCTGCGCTGCCAAACACAGAAGGCCTTGGACACACAAACACCGGGTTCCCCCGCAGCTCAGCCTCCCTCCGGGCACCAAAGGGTGAAGCGGAAACGGCAGCCGCTCCCTTAATCCAAACAGGCAGCGCCAGGCCTGGCCACGATTCCTGCCTCTGGGCTGCAGGCGAGTTGTGGCACAGCCCCGACTCTGCGGGAGCAGGAATGGGGAGCGGGCGAGAGGCAGGGAGAAAACAGGCAGCCTGCAACTGGAGAAGACCAGAACAAATCGGCTCAAGGAAACTGAAGGAGGTCCTTTCTTGGAAGGCAAACTCAGAGGAGACTTTGCAACAAGTACTTTAGACCTAAGCAGGGCTGGGGAGGTGGCGCTGCAATGCCAACATGGCAAGGGAGGCAGGCAGGAGTGCAGCTTAGGAAACAGAGTGTGTGCATAAAATAATAATAATAATAATAATAATATATTTTATTTATACCCCGCCCTCCCCAGCCAAGACTGGGCTCAGGGCGGCTAACGCCAGGTATAAAAACAATTGATTAAAATACAACTTAAAAACAAGATTAAAATGCAGCCTCATTTCAGCAGAAACTCAAATCAAAATCTTTTTCGGGGGATGAAAACATCAAGTTTTCACCAAGGCCAACTATCCAGACTGGTCCTAGGTGGGCCAGAAAAAGCCAGGGAAGTCCCCAAACGGGAGTTCCATCACAGAAGGAAAAAGGAAAGAGGGGTAGGGGATCAAGTTGATTCCAAGCCAAAGGCCAGGCGGAACAACTCTGTCTTGCAGGCCCTGTGGAAAGAAATCAGATCCCGCAGGGCCCTGGTCTCATGAGACAGAGCGTTCCACCAGGCTGGAGCCATCACTGAGAAGGCCCTGGCTCTGGTTGAGGCTAATCTGACTTCCTTAGGGCCCGGGACCTCTAGGGTGTTGCTATTTATGGACCTTAAGGTCTTCTGTGGGGCTTACCAGGAGAGGCGGTCCCGTAGGTGCAAGGGTCTTAGGCAGGTTTCTTTTAATCTTTGCAGATAAAGGATGCACTCAGCTGGGCGGAGTGAGGGCAACACCTGCCTACACCAAGAGGCAGTGTGGTGCAATGGTTAGAGTGTTAGGCTAGGACCTTGGAGCCCAGGGTTCGAATCCTCCACTTGGCCATGAAGCTCACCGGCTGATGTTGAGGGGCAGCTACTGCCTCTCAGCCTAACCTACCTCTCAGGGCTGTTGTGGGGATTAAATGAGGACTAGGAGTTTGATGCAGGTGGCGCTGTGGGTTAAACCACAGAGCCTAGGACTTGCTGATCAGAAGGTCGGCGGTTCGAATCCCCGCAACAGGGTGAGCTCACGTTGCTTGGTCCCTGCTCCTGCCAACCTAGCAGTTCGAAAGCACGTCAAAGTGCAAGTAGATAAATAGGTACTGCTCCGGAGGGAAGGTAAACGGCATTTCCGTGCACTGCTCTGGTTTGCCAGAAGCAGCTTAATCCTGCTGGCCACATGACCCGGAAAAACTGTCTGTAGACAAACACCGGCTCTCTCGGCCAATAAAGCGAGATGAGCACCACAACCCCAGAGTCGTTCGCGACTTAACAATCAGGGGTACCTTTACCTTTTTAAGGAGATTTTTTAGGGCCTTCTCGGCAGTGGCACCCGCCCTGTGGAACGCCCTCCCACCAGATGTCAAAGAGATAAACAACTACCAGACTTTTAGAAGACATCTGAAGGCAGCCCTGCTGAGGGAAGCTTTGAATGTTTAAGAGGTTATTGTATTTTAGTGTTCTGTTGGAAGCCGCCCAGAGTGGCTGGGGAAACCCAGCCAGATGGGAGGGGTATAAATAATAAATTATTATTACTATTATTATTATTATTATTGTTATTATTATTATTATTAGCACAGATTCACAGAGTTGGAAGGGAAAATGACTCTCTGCAAAGGAGGACACATGCGGCCGTCCTATACGGGGATCGAACCTGCAACCTTGTTGGGAGACACCCGAGTTCAAATCCTCCCCTGGGTGACCTTGGGGCCATCCACTGCCTCTCAGCCTAAGCCCTACCTCACTGGGTTGTTGTGAAGATGAAACAGGGAGTAGGGGAGCGCTTTGCACCCCCTGGAGCTCCTGGGAGAAAAAGGGGGGATAAATCAGCAATAAATGAGGAACAGCCAGGCAACATCCTTCTGGTTTCAAGCCGAGAGTGACAGGGGGTGGAGAGGGGCTCGATCCACCTCATCCTCCCCCCTCCCAGGTTGTGTTGAGCAACAACTTCAGCCCATCATGCGCCTCCACCTCACGTCCGGCTCTCGCAAGCCACAGGTCCCTTCACAATCTCGCCACGGCCGCAGTGACGCAAGGTACACTTCCGAGACTACCTCGCTTTTAAGAGAGAAGGCAAAGACCCAAACCGCCCGGAGGAGGGTTGCGCAAGGCCGGAGAAGCCCCGAGGTGTGGCTCTGTAACTGCTGCCAGCCAGAGCCGGCATCTGCAAGGGAGAAACTGGGTCCCTGCAATGCCACCCACGGGCGCCGGGGAGCAGGTGGATGGGTGCGTCGTTCGAGATGGGCATATATCTTGAGAGGAAGCTGGAGGAGACTTGGTCAGCCTAGGTCAGTGCTGCATGCACTGGCCGGCAGGGGCTTCCCAAGGTTCAGACAGCGGGCATTACCAGGGGATGCCAGGGGTTTCCTGCCTGCCAGTGCTCAACCTCCGTCTAAGTAAGGTGCCAGTCCTCATGGAGTTTAGCACAGGGCTGTTTTAAACAGGAAGCTACCGACTCAGACCTAGCTCAGGACTGCCTACACTGGCTGGCAGCTCCAGGAGGCGCATTCAGGGATTGAACCCGGGACCTTCTGCACGCCAAGCAAGGGCTCTGCCAGCCCTTGGAAGGTGGCGATGCACCGCCAAAAATTCCAGGCGGGTCTGAAGATGAGGCAGTGCGGTGTAGTGGTTAGAATGCGTCAGACTAGGACCTCGGAGAGACCGGGGTCCGAATCCTCAATCAGGCATGCTGCTTGCGGGTTCAGTCACTGCCTCCCTCAGCCTAACCTAACCTCACAGGGTTGGTGCAGGGATTAAATGAGGAGGGGGAGAAGAATCCTAGAGTTGGAAGAGACCACAAGGGCCATCGAGTCCAACCCCCTGCCAAGCAGGAAACACCATCAGAGCACTCCTGACATATGGTTGTCAAGCCTCTGCTTAAAGACCTCCAAAGGAGGAGACTCCACCACACTCCTTGGCAGCAAATTCCACTGTCAAACAGCTCTTACTGTCAGGAAGTTCTTCCTAAGGTTGAGGTGGAATCTTCTTTCTTGTAGTTTGGATCCATTGCTCCGTGTCCGCTTCTCTGGAGCAGCAGAAAACAACCTTTCTCCCTCCTCTATGTGACATCCTTTTCTATATTTGAACATGACTATCATATCACCCCTTAACCTCCTCTTCTCCAGGCTAAACATGCCCAGCTCCCTTAGCCGTTCCTCATAAGGCATCGTTTCCAGGCCTTGGACCATTTTGGTTGCCCTCCTCTGGACACGTTCCAGTTTGTCAGTGTCCTTCTTGAACTGTGGTGCCCAGAACTGGACACAGTACTCCAGGTGAGGTCTGACCAGAGCAGAATACAGTGGCACTATTACTTCCCTTGATCTAGATGCTATACTCCTATTGATGCAGCCCAGAATTGCATTGGCTTTTTTAGCTGCCGCGTCACACTGTTGGCTCATATCAAGTTTGTGGTCAACCAAGACTCCTAGATCCTTTTCACATGTACTGCTCTCAAGCCAGGTACTCCACCCTGAATCAAGTACTCCACCCTGAGCTCCTTGCAGAAAAGGGTGCAATATAAATGCGAAAAATATAAATAAAATCCAATTCACAAACACACACGCATACATTTTTGCAACGGCAAATGTTTCTCGGAAACGGCTTGGGGAACCTTGGCTCAGCAATACCCAGAATATTTTGAGACGCATCTAATTGGATGTTGCTTTGAAACCGCTGCGACATTTTCTCTCTATCCCGTCCTCTCTCCCCCCAGCCGTCGCATTTTTTCCTTTTCAAAACGTTTTGTTTGCATTCTGGGGTCAGGCTGCCGGCCCCAGAGCAAAGGTCTCTCTCTTTCTCTCTCTCTCTCCAGCTCACAAATGGAGGAACATTTGCTGCGAGAGGAAGGTTTTGTGAAATGTGGAACTTGCCAAGTATCCCAAGACACAAAAATTACAGCATAAATAAACCACCTTCTCTTTCATAACCTCGTGGGGGGGGGGAGCGAGAGAAAGAGGAAGACCTGCAAACATGACTCCAGAGTCTTGCTACTTGCAAGCCACCTCAAGTAGTTCCCTCGCTTCCTTCTGCCTCAGTTTCCCCTCTACGTAAAGAGACACCTTAAGCTTCTTCTTACAGACCCCTCCAGGGCAAACAGGGGTGGGTGCAGGGTCTTATCAAGATAAGCCCAGCACTTCAAAAGGTAAGTGTGATGCCTAGTGTGAGGGGAGGCTGCAACCAGGCCTTCTGCACTCCAATACAGTGGTGCCTCGCAAGACGAAATTAATTTGTTCCGCAAGTTTTTTCTTCTTGCGAGTTTTTCGTCTTGCGAAGCACGGTTTCCCATAGGAATGCAATGAAAATCAATCAATGCGTTCCTATGGAGACCGTCCGGGGACAGAGGGGAAGCGCCGCACGCCTTCTCCTCTGAACCCTCTTTTGAAGCAAGGGGCGGAGGGGAGAAGATCGCTTCTCCCCCTTGCCGCCCCTTGGTTCAAAAGGGGTCCGGGGAGAGAGGGGAAGGCGCTGCGCCTTCCCCTCTGTCCCCGGAGCTTGCGGGGCTGGCAACGGGGAGAAGCGATCTTCTCCCCGCCGCCCCTTGCTTCAAAAGAGGTCCGGGGACAGCGGGGAAGACGCACTGCGCTTCCCCGCTATCCCCGGAGCTTGCGGGGCAAGCTTCGTTTTGCGAAGCAAGCCCATAGGGAAATTCGTCTTGCGAAGCAACTCGAAAACGAAAAAACCTTTCGTTTTGCGAGTTTTTCGTCTTGCGAGGCGTTCGTCTTGCGGGGCACCACTGTACAGCTGCCCAGCAGGGTCTGGGCGTAAAGGACGCTGCCTGACACCAAGTTCAGTTCAGTGTTGTCTACTCTGACCAACAGCTCTCCAGGGTTGCAGGTGAAGGACACTCCCAACCCTGTATCTTGGAGATCCTGCCAGCAGGGAAGGAACCTGGAGCCTTCCGCATGCCAAGCAAGTGTCCTACCCTGAGATATGGCCCAGGAACTGCAAATGCCAGGCCGGCGGGGGCCAAGTAAGAGCGCTGCAACCTGGGCACAAACCCCCATGCCAAGGCCGCCTCCCCAAGCAGCTATAACCTCTGGTGGCTCCTGTCCCAGGGTGAAAGGCTTCTGGGAAAAGATTTATAATGAATTGAAAAAAATGTTGAAATATGCATTTATAAAGAAACCAGAGGCCTTTCTTCCTGGAATAACAGGTTTGGAATTGCCCAAGAAAGATGTTAAATTATTTTTGTATGCCACAACTGCTGCTCGTATTTTGTTAGCTAAAAAGTGGAAAACCCAAGAATTACCAACAATAGAAGAATGGCAGATGAAGATGATGGATTTTTCGGAGCTAGCCAACGTGACCAGAAGAGTCCGCGACCAGAAGGAGGAGGAGTATCAGGCAGAGTGGAAGAAATTTAATGATTATTTAGTTAAATTTGTTAAGTTAAATTAACTGGAGATAGCTTGCAGATACTTAATGGGCTTAGGATTTTATTTATGTTAAGTGATGAAGTAATAATGTTTAATTCTATAAGGTGAAGATTTAAGGATGTTAATGTTTAAGTTAAATTTCATAAAAATTGGGATTTGGAAAACCGTTTAATGGACATGCAATGAAACTGAACCAAGGGGAAGCGGGGAAGTCACTTAACAAAGTTAATAACTGTAATTTTCAATAAGGCTATGATCTCTGTTGGTTTTGTGTGTTTGTTTGTTTTTTATAATATTGTGAAAATCAATAAAAAAAAATTGGGGGGGGAAATATACGGTAACCTCGGGGGGCTCAACTCAAACCCGGCTGTCCGAACCAAAACATGCCAGAGGTAGAGGCAGCGAGGCTTTTGAATCCCAGTTCCTGGAAACCTCAAGGGCTGCTTGCGGGTTTTCCCTGGCCCCTACGAGAATAGGATGTTGACCCTCGTCCTGATCCAGCAGCCCAGCTCTTCTAATGGAGCCTCCAGCTCCAGGGGCAGTCTATCTGCGTTCCTAGGTTCGACGGGGTATTTGGCCTCTGCAAGAAAAGGAGGCTGGATTAGACTGCTCCTTTTAGGTTCAGAGGGCAAACAGGACACCCGGTTTTCCTATTTTGGGAAAACAGAGCGAGGTAAGTGGGGGGGGGGGCGGCAGTGCGGGAAACAGGCTGCCTCCCCCCCTCCCTTTACTCTGGCAGAGACTGAAAGAATAAGAATTGGCACCTGGAACGGCCAACCGGAAAAGAGGCGGAAGGAGGGAGGGCGGGAGAGCAAAAAGCAGCCTTTGCCCATATAAGGTAGACTTGAAGGACAGGCCGGATAATGTGGGAATGCAAGGCGGTTGGAGGCGGGGAGGGGCACAGAGACATCCTGCGCCTCCCCCCCCCATCAGCAACCCTGCCTAAGCTAGGACAAGCACCCCCAGCCCAGCTCAAAACATCCTGACATCATCCATCGCCTCCATTCTCTCCCCAAAGCAACCAACTTCCCCATAGGTATTCACAAAGGAGGGGTTTTTTTTGGTAGAGAGGGACTTTTCCTTGCCTCCCCCCATCCCAACACAGACACCCCCCCCAAATTCCAGACTTATGAGCTGGAAGCATTGCAAACTGATGGGGTGGGTGGGTGGCTGACTTAAATTTGGCAGGGGGGGTCCACATCAGAGCAACAGACAAGCAGGTACGGTTCGACTCAGGATTGCTTTCCATGTTACTTTCTCCAACTTGGTTAAAAAAAAGAAAAAGTGGTGGGGTTTTTTTGGGAGGGGGGTGGGAATTGGCAGAGCTGCACAGCCTTTGTTTTCTGCAGAGGGACAAGAGCGGCTCGGGGTTTGGGGGGGGCTGGAAAAAGACATTTATAATGGGCGTGTGTGTGCATTTTGGACGGCGTTCAAAGTCGTTTGGAATTAGCCGTGTAAACATCCCCCCCCCTCCCCGAACGCTGATCATGCACAAGAAATGCACAGTTGGAGAGGGCGGCCCAAGATGGGGGAAGAAGTGACCCCCCCTAAAAAAAACACACAATGATATTCCCTCCATCGGTGCACTCCTGTCATTGATATATATGGGATTTTCCCCTTTCAGAAATCTTAATGTGTTGCACACAAGACTTCGCCCCTTGTGTGCCACCCCAGGAATTTTTTTTCCTGCTGCCCCCCCCCAAAAAAAATTAGCAGAGGGTGGCAAAGGGGAGCAGGGAGCTCTCAACCCTTCCAATGGGGGGAGGGAGAGTCCCTTATCCTGAAATGCAAAGCCCTTTCCTACAGCTCAGAAGAGCATCTGTAGCGTCGCACCCCCCCAAAAAAAATTCAGTCGCACCTTGGTTTATCTGCCTGTTTCACTTCGACTTTCTTAGCGGGTTCCGGGGCGGGAGATTTCTTCCCCAGCGTAATCCTGCCAAAGGGAAGCACATTCCTGGTCTCTGGGGGGGGGGGGCTAGAAGCCTAGGGAGACCCCCCAGGAGAGGGGGGGTTTGAGGGTGGTCCTCATCCCCCTCCCACCCAGGCCTTTTGGGACGGTGCGTAAGGCGGCCGCAGAAGGACGTTGTTTCCAGGCCCGCAAGTGCAGGGCCAGGAGAAAAATTAAATAGCTTTGCCCCCCACCCCACCCCCAAAAATGCATCTTGCAAAGGGCAGAAGTGGGGGGCAAACCAGCCCCACTCTGCGCCCTGCCATTGCTAACTCCCTGCCCCCCACCCTGACCCAAATACTCATCCACACTTGAGTTGAGTCGAATGGTGTTGGTCTTTGGCCTTGGGGGGGTCGGGAGCCTTGCTGGAAACGGAGAAAGTCAAAGGTCACAGAATCGTGGGGTGGGGAGGGAACCCCAGGGGTCATCCATCCCAACCCCTGGTGGAAAACCGCCATTGGTGGGGAAATCGCCACCATCCGAAGCCAAGGTCTCCCAACGGAAGCCAGAAAGTACCCCAAACTCCAGGGATCAGTCTGGAGAGGAGTGGGGGTGTGTGTTTAAAAACCATTCCTAAATGTCAGAAACCAGAGGCCTTTCTACTTGGAATAATAGGAATGGAATTGCCCCCAAAAAGACTATTTTGTATGCCGCCACAACGGCCAGACTGCTGTTCGCTAAAAAGTGGAAATCCCAAGAAATTCCAGTGGTGGAAGAATAGCAGGTGAAGATGTTGGACTTTTTGGAGCTAGCCGACCTGACTGGAAGAATCCGTGACCAGAAAGAAGACGGGAAGCAATTTAAGGACTATTTAGCTAAATATTGCAATATAAATAATTAGAAGTCACTTGAAAAGGACCAAACAGGCCGAGGATTAAAATAAGATCCAATTATAAGGATTTAGAATATTAAGGAAAGAGAAGAAGATAGTTAATTGTTGGAAATAATTTTAGCTGAAGAATGATATTGGAGAGCTGTTATATGGAGATACAATGAAATTCAGAAGGGAAGGATTCGAGGAAGTCAGTTAACAATGTAAGATAACTTGGGTTTTTCAAGTGATAGGTGTTTAAATTTTTCTTGCTTTTCTTTTTTTTAGTATTGTAATGTGTTTTCTCTTGTGCGTTTTCTTTTTTTCTATGTTATATTTATTATAATTGTGAAAAACTTAATAAAAAAATTTGGGGGGAAAATAAAACTATTCCTAAGAGTCAAATTGGGGGGGGGGCAATTTTCAGGTTCCAGCCAGGGGCAGGTCCAAAACTTCCAAGATTTTTTTTTTTGGGGGGGGGGGGAGATTGCTTCCATCCCTAGGAAACACAAGGTTCTTGGGTACCACTTCTCAAAGGCCTCTGCAGGTTTTGTGAGATAAGGGTGGGCACCCCAGGATAAGGAAGTTTTTTTGGGGGGGCTACATGTACCCCACACAGGCCCAATCCATCCACACCTGACCGTTGTGCCATGCTTCTCCACTTTGGGCGGATCCGGAGCCGGAGATCTGCCAGAGAGCAAAAAAACACACCACTCAGGTCGCCTATGGCGAACGGAGGGGGAAGCAAGGCGACCAGGGGTGGTCCCCCCCCCAAAGTGCTGGGAGCAGCCAAAAGCCAGGCCTTGGGGCTGGAGGGGTAGGATGAGCCTAGATCTTGCCTGTGCTCGCCCCTGAAGAGCATCAGTAAGGAGGTGAAGTGGGGGGGTGTTCCAGAGGCTTGTCCCCCCCCACCCAAAAAAACTCTCCTCTTCTTCCTCCTAATCCCCTGAGCAGCCTTGTATTTGAGACGGCTGAGTCACTTCCTGAAAGGCGCGCAGCTTTTCCGGCCTTTTCCAGCTCAGGACAATTTGGGGAAAGGGGGGGGGGCCAGCAAGACCTAGGACTCTTTGGTGGGGGGGGGCAAGGAACGCCTCCCCCCTCAAAAAAACCAGAACTGACAGAATATCAGGGCTGGCCTTGGATAAGAAGGTGGAGGAGAGGGAAAAGGGACAGCTGGTCATGGGGGGGGGCGCAAGATGTGGGGGTAGAGAAGGGGCTGCAATCCATGTTGCAGTTTCATGTTTAGCCGGGGTGGGGGCAGGGAGAGCATGGCGCCTTTCCACAGGGCAGAATCCGACCCTTGCTTGCGACTCCAGCCCCCTCCCCTACACCCGGGAGGCCAGCAGAGCAGAGGGCCCAATCTGGGGGGGGGGGACGGGGACGGCGAAACAACCTTCCAAAGCGGCCCATGATGTCCAACGTGGTGCCCCCGCCGCGCCTGGCCCGGGTGCAGGTCTCTCTGTCTCTCCCACCAGCCCAGAAGACGTGCCAATCGGAACTCAGTGCTGCGTCACAATGCAGCTGGCGCCCGGAACCTGCAATCCCCCAAGAGGATTCCGGCGCTGGGGGGCCCAGGGACTTAGGGTGAGGCCAGGCGGTTGAGAGAGCTCGGGATTAGGCCATTGGGCCCATCTAGCCAAGCCTCACAGTGGCCAAATACCCCAAAGAACCTAGAAATATAGATAGACTGCCGCTAGAGCTGGAGGTTCCATAAGAACCCGAGAAGATTCCCACGGGAAGCATGCAATCCGGGCACGGGGAGTAGTCATTGAATATGCCCAGCCCGAGATTGGTGGCCACCCACCCCAGCTTCCTGTGGCAGCGAGTTCCACAGGTTAACTCTTAGCAGCAGAGGCAGAAGTCCTTTCTTTGCCCTGTGGCGGAGCAACACCCTGGCCCTTAGCTTGCAGAACAAGGCGTCCTGGGGCTCGCTGTTCTGGCCGGCTCATCCCTAGTGTTTGGGGCTGGCAGCACTTAGTCATCGGAGGAATGAGGAAAATGGGGCTTAGCAACCCGGCGCATGAAGCTGCTTCCAGAGCTAAATGAAGTCATGCTTTTAAATGCCGAATCTTAACCTCCCAGGTCCCCTATGAACGGCGCAGCTGCATCAGAACGCCCCAGGATCCTGCTTCCGACAGAGGACAGCCAAGGTGCTTCTGGAACAGGGGTCTGCAACCTTTAAGACAAAAAGAGCCACTTGGACCCGTTTCCGAAGAAAAAACAACAACTGGGAGCCGCAAAACCATTGCGACATTTAAAACAAATATATCTCCAGAGCCACGATCTGACAGCGGGCGGGAAGGTGACGTCGGGACGGTGCGTGACTAACGCACGCACCGCCCCCATGCGACGTCACAGCCAGTACAGCGCCCACCACAGTGAGGAGTGTCGGGGCGCACAATGCGCCTCCTCCCCTCGCTAGTATCCGCTCCAGAGCCGCAGCAAAGATGTAAAAGAGCCACATGCGGCTCTGGAGCCGCGGGTTGCAGACCCCTGTTCTGGAAGCTCCCAAGCAGAGCACACACACACAAACACACTCCTGCTACTTCTGTCCTCCGTCCCCAGTACAAATTTAGAGGTAGACACTCTCTGAACATGGAGGCTCCATTATCAGTCAATTCAGGGTCTTTGTTCCTAGCTGATGGACCAAACCACCCCCATGAATTTCTCTAATCTCTCTCTCTCTCTCTCACCAGAAACATTTTTACTTGGCATTGTAGGAGAGGATATTAACAGACAGGACTAGAAATTGTTTTTATACGCAACAACAGCAGCAAGAATACGATTGGCACAAAAATGGAAGCAAGAAGAATTGCCAAAGAAGAATGGCAAATGAAATTAACAGACTCTGCAGAATTAGATACAGTAAATGAATAGGAAGGATGCGAAACTTGCGGGATCAGAGATTCTTAGAGGACTGGAGTAAATATCTGAACTATTTGGAAAGCAATTGTGACGAACAGATTACGCTAGTAGGACGGCAAGAACTTCTGTAAGGAGGACTTTGTGAAATATTGCAAGGAAGGCTTTGAAAAGAATTATTAGTTAAGGGCAATTAAAAGTAATAGAGAAATTAAGAAATGCAGAACAAGTGATAAAGAACGGAAAATCTTCAGAGGTTGTTGATGGAAGTCTAAAATATTGTATAAGATAATAAGTTATGATAAATGATTGCTGGAATTTATATGTTAAAAAATTATTTCACCAAAAGTTCATTTCGGAAGCTGCCTCTCCCCTTCCCGCCCCAAACAATGGAGTATCTTTCTCCTGAAGATGAAATTGAACTCCTCCTGGAAAAGGTTCCAAGTATTACCATTGCACTCATTTCAGTGGTTAAGGCTAAGCAGCCTTTAAAAAGAGGAAGGTGGCAGAAGGGATCCCAAAGGACATCTAGTCCAACCCCCGGGCAATGCACGGTCCCCCATCCAATTTGAAACCCAAGTGGACCCTGCTTAGCTTCGCAAACGTGCTAGCCGTTTTCTTGCTGCGCCACCAAGAGGAGGAGCAGTTGAGGAGTTGTCAGCTGCGATTCCTGCACTGCAGCGGGTTGGGCTGGATGACCTTCAGGGGGCCCCTCCCAATTCTACGATTGCATGAATTTGCCTTTTGAAAGGCTTGGCTTTAATTGGCATCTCACTGGGTATATGCATGAGCCCACCTGGTGCTCTCAAACCCCCCCAAAAAAGTTCTGTGCCAGCCAGGGCTGATGGGAGTTGTAGTCCAACAAGATCGGAGGGCACCAGATTGCCTTCAAGGCATGGGCCACAACTCCCTGGGAGCCCAAGGGTTAACTTCCTCTTCCCAGTCAGTCCATGTACACAGTGGAAAAGGGAAATGGGTGGTCAGGCTGCTTCCTGCTCTTTAGGTAATCAGCCAGGACTAATTAAATCGCCTGCAACATCTCAGAGCCACAGTCAGTACTAAGCAACTCAAGTCAAGTAACTGCAAAGCTCAGGGGTCTCTCTAGATTCTTGCCTGGGTCGCCCATTTTACAGATTGGGAAAGTTAAGGCAGAAAGGGGGAAAGGCTGGATCTCAAACGAGACATGGCAGGCACACACATGTGAGCACATAGACAGGTTTTTTTGTTCCTTGTTAAAGTGAAAAAATGAAAATGCGGTTGGCACTGTGATCTAACCACAGAGCCTAGGACTTGCCGATCAGAAGGTCGGCGGTTCGAATCCCCGCGACGGGGTGAGCTCCCGTTGCTCGGTCCCTGCTCCTGCCCACCTAGCAGTTCGAAAGCACGTCAAAGTGCAAGTAGATAAATAGGCACCGCTCCGGCGGGAAGGTAAACGGCGTTTCCGTGCACTGCTCTGGTTCGCCAGAAGCGGCTTAGTCATGCTGGCCACATGACCCGGAAGCTGTACGCCGGCTCCCTCGGCCAATAAAGCGAGATGAGCGCCGCAACCCCAGAGTCGTTCGTGACTGGACTTAACGGTCAGGGGTCCTTTACCTTTTTTGTGAAAAATGCTGCTGCCTTTTGGGTCAGAAACCTTGCAAGGCCAAATGCCAGCCTGGTGTAGTGGTTAGAGCATCCAACTAGGACCTGGTAGAGGCCAAGGTTCAAATCCCATCCCCCACTCATCCATGACACTCACTGGGCGCAACTTTGGAAACCAGTCATAACATCATAGAATTGGAAGAGAGACTGAGGGCTACTGGACTACTGCAACGCGCTCTACGTGGGGCTGCCTTTGAAGGTGACCCGGAAACTACAACTAATCCAGAATGCGGCAGCTAGACTGGGGACTGGGAGCGGCCGCTGAGACCACATAACACCGGTCCTGAGAGATCTGCATTGGCTCCCAGTGTGTTTCCGAGCACAATTCAAAGGGTTGGTGCTGACCTTGAAAGCCCTAAATGGCCTCGGTCCAGTATACCTGAAGGAGTGTCTCCACCCCCATTGCTCAGCCCAGACACTGAGGTCCAGCGCCGAGGGCCTTCTGGCGGTTCCCTCCCTGCAAGAAGCCAAGTTACAGGGAACCAGGCAGAGGGCCTTCTCAGTGGTGGCGCCCGCCCTGTGCAACGCCCTCCCACCAGACGTCAAAGAGAAAAACAACTATTTTACTTTTAAAAGACAACTGAAGGCAGCCCTATTTAGGGAAACTGTTAATGTTTGATGCAATACTGTATTTTAATATTGTGTTGGAAGCCGCCCAGAGTGGCTGGGGAGACCAGCCAGATGGGCGGGGGTATAAATAATAACAAAATTTATTATTATTATTATTAAGTACTACCCAACTTCCTGTTGGCCTGGTCTACCTCACAGGGTTGCTGTGGGGGATTAAATGAGGCTGGGTTTAGGAAAAGCATCCCCCCAAGTCCTTCACATGAGACTTCAACGATTCAGTCCTTGCAATGCAAAACTTTGAGCTTAGTAGCTGGCTGAGCAGGGGGTTGGACTAGATGACCTTGGGGGGTCCCAGCTCTACAGTTCCATGTTTCCAAGCATCTTTGTTTCCCAAAGTGGCTGAGGGAGGGTTTTCGGGGGGCGGGCATGCAACATAACGCCCCCTTCACTCCCAGACAGCTGGAAGCCTCTCAGCTGTTGAAAGATACCAGAAAGAGACCCCAAGTAGCAGACATTTGGGTGGGGGGGGGGAGAAAATTAAATCACCAGTTGCTGCAGCTGCTGAAACTTCTCAGGCCTCCCCCCCCCCACAGCTCTAACCACTAGGCGCTGCATGAAGACGCAAATAAAACCCTGGCCGGCTGCTGAAATCTGCTTCTCCTACCCACAGCTTTCAGTGCTGACGTGGTCCCCGGACGTGGAAGCGAGGAAAGCTGTGGGTTTTCAAGGGGTCGGGAAGGTGGGGGTTGTTTCTGCACAGCTGCAAGTGCAGCAACGTCGCCCCCCCCCCCCCACTGCCATGATCCAGACCCGACAGAAAACTCAAGGGGTGGCGGAGAGCTCTGGGAGTTAGGATTCCTGGAAGGCTCTTTTGCACCTTGCAAAATGCAAAATAAAGGCTTTGCAAATGAGAGGGACAAAAGGGCCTTTTGTGGTTTTGTTAGAAGAGGGGAGAGGTGGATTCGATGAGGTCCTGGAACTCAAGGTTTCTCTAGCCCCCCCCCCCCAAATGCAAGGTCATCGGTGCCAGGAAACTCTAATTGCTGATGTGCTGCGAACAACCTTGATAATCTCGTCTGCTGAGAAAGGAATAAAAACCTCCCTCCCCTGTGCTAACCGGAGGTCGAGAGCCACTGATGGGAGCTGGGTTCGAATCCCCACTCAGCTGAGTGTGTGACTTTGGTTCAGTCACAGACTCTCAGCCCAGACTACTCCGCAGGGTCGTTGTGAGGACTAAGTGAGGAGGACACCACCTTAGAAGAAAGAGGCAGGGGAGGGGGGAATATATAAATATAATCATCAAAGATTTCTCAGTATATACCCGAGAGTCAACGAACGCAGATCTGAAACCGTTCCACATCACGCAACTTCTCTGTGAAATCAGGTTCCTGCCCAGAAGTTTGCAAGACAGACAGTTCAACCCCAGCAGCCTCAGGTCAGCTACTCTAACACAGACCTCCCCGTTGGGCTGTTTCAGACTACAATTCCCATCAGTCCTGGCACACCAGCCAGGGATTATGGGAGTTGTAGTCCAGAACATCTGGAGATGGCACTAAGTAGGGGAAATTTGTGTTTAAAAAAGTATTATTGAAAGACAGAGTTATTTAGCCTAAAGAAGCCAGGCATGGGGTGGCAGAGAATGAAGTTTTAGAGCAATCAGTATTAATGAATGTGGCCGAGTCAGGTCCATCGATTTCGAAAGGTCTATTCTGAGTAAAGCTTAGAGTTGGAAGGGATCTCCAAGGGCCATCTAGTCCAACCCGGTGCAATCATGCATAGAATAGAATCATAGAATCCTAGAGTTGGAAGAGACCACAAGGGCCATCGAGTCCAACCCCCTGCCAAGCAGGAAACACCATCAGAGCACTCCTGACATATGGTTGTCAAGCCTCTGCTTAAAGACCTCCAAAATAGGAGACTCCACCACACTCCTTGGCAGCAAATTCCACTGTCGAACAGCTCCTACTGTCAGGAAGTTCTTCCTGATGTTTAGGTGGAATCTTCTTTCTTGTAGTTTGGATCCATTGCTCCGTGTCCGCTTCTCTGGAGCAGCAGAAAACAACCTTTCTCCCTCCTCTATTTGACATCCTTTTATATATTTGAACATGGCTATCATATCACCCCTTAACCTCCGCTTCTCCAGGCTAAACATGCCCAGCTCCCTTAGCCCTTCCTCATAAGGCATCGTTTCCAGGCCTTTGACCATTTTGGTTGCCCTCCTCTGGACACGTGAACTGTAGTGCCCAGAACTGGACACAGTACTCCAGGTGAGGTCTGACCAGAGCAGAATACAGTGGCACTATTACTTCGCTTGATCTAGATGCTATACTCCTATTGATGAGGCCCAGAATTGCATTGGCTTTTTTAGCTGCCGTGTCACACTGTTGGCTCATGTCAAGTTTGTGGTCAACCAAGACTCCTAGATCTTTTTCACATGTACTGCTCTCAAGCCAGGTGTCACCCATCTTGTATTTGTGCCTCTCAGGAATTGCAGCTATAAAGAATCGAAGGGAAGTCCCACCTCAATACCCTTTCAGAGCTGTTTGAGCGTGTCGCCAAGAGCAGAGACAGGAACAAACCAGCGGTAGACGTGGTAAGCTTGGACTTCCCCCAAAAAGAGCTTTTGACAAAGTCCTACACACCAAAGGCTCTCGAGGGAACTTAATCATGGAATAAGGAGACAATTCTCTAGTGACTCAAAGTCGTCTCACCCTGCGAGGAGTCAACCAAGGAAATGAATGGGCGGCCGTTTCAGAACATGCAGCGCACGACTGACCTCAAATGCTGCCAGACGCAGATTGAAAAAGGGAATGGACCCACTCACCACGGAGAGATCTGCAGTCCTCTATTAGCCAGGCAGCGAAGTGGAGCCTCCATCAACAGCAGCAGCCTACATGGAAACACCGGCTGCCAGGATGTTCAGCTTTCCCTTGTGGGCTACTAGAGATAACTGGATGACCGACACTGGAAACATGTCCGGAGGCCAGACTAGGTCATTCACTCTTGAGATAACCAGAACCACAGGTCAGGGGTCACACTCCCCATTTTTTTAAAGAAAAGGCAGCATATAAGAGGATCTGGCCGTTACTTTAGGGGTCCTTCCAGAGCTACTGATGAGGGAATCTGCACCCCGCTGTCAACATAATACGGCGTTTTATGGCTTAAGTGAGGGCAACAGGTCTCTGGCCTCAGGGCGCTTACAGTCTTAAAATTACTGTATTTTTTGCACCATAACACTCACTTTTTTCCTCCTAGAAAGTAAGGGGAAATGTCTGTGCGTGTTATGGAGGGAATGCCTACGGGTGGCATGCCTACGGATTTTCCTCCTCTAAAAACTACATGCGTGTTATGGTCGGGTGCGTGTTATAGAGCGAAAAATATGGTAATTTAGCCTCCTCTGTGTACTTTGAGACACCCAGAGCTCCCCATTTAAATGAGCACTCAGTGTAACCTCCCCAAATGAATGGACCTAGCTTAGCCACATCCATCCATTTCAATGGGTATACCCCGGGGGAAGGGACGCAGGTGGCGCTGTGGGTTAAACCACAGAGCCTAGGACTTGCCGATCAGAAGGTTGGCGGTTTGAATCCCCACGACGGGGTGAGCTCCCGTTGCTCGGTCCCTGCTCCTGCCAACCTAGCAGTTCGAAAGCACGTCAAAGTGCAAGTAGATAAATAGGTACCACTCCAGCGGGAAGGTAAACGGTGTATCCATGCGCTGCTCTGGTTCGCCAGAAGCAGCTTAGTCATGCTGGCCACATGACCCGGAGGCTGTACGCCGGCTCCCTCGGCCAAAAAAGCGAGATGAGTGCCGCAACCCCAGAGTCAGTCACGACTGGACCTAATGGTCAGGGGTCCCTTTACCTTTACCTTACCCCGGGGAAAACTTAGCCAACAACCACCCACAACTCCCTTCCTTCCCATCCCAGGGAAACCTCAATGCCAGAGGGATCCTTGTCTCCAGATCGTGCAAAACACCAGACAGGACTTTTCTCCGAAATCCTCCAAGGATGTCCTACTACACCAGCCGTTTCCAAAATTCTGGGGGTCACACACCGCCCGCTTGGTCCCGTAAACTCACCCCCAGCATTCTATAAAAAGCATTATTCAGAATAGCGGTTTGCACGGCGCACTGTGGAAGAGCATAGTAAAATAGAACTCAAAGCAGTGAACGGCACATTTATTCAGAACCCAAATAAAACTATTTAGTTTGATTCATCTGAACAAAGTTCTTGGGCTTGCTCCAGGGACACCAGCTTTTCAAAGTCTGGTGGCCATTTGCACCTCCAGAGACACGCCCCAACAAGGAATCCTGCCCCCCCACTTTGGGACACCCCCCCAAGTACTACACGCTCCCTTTCTCTGCATTTCCTCCTACTGAGACCAAGAACTCTGTGAGCCCTTCAAGGCTGACTAATTTGGTGGTGATGCTGATGATGGCAGCCCAGGCAGTGATAAATCTTGTCAGCCTTTAAGGCGTCACTGCACTCCGTGTCTCTTGCAGCGAAGATGACAAACTGACCTCTTCCGGGTTGCTTAACCTGCAAAACACGCCCTGCCTCCCCCACAACCCCACCTCAACTTTTCCTTCTCGTATTGTAAGGCTGCAGGCAGGGGCTGCCCTTTAAAATAAAATAAAATAAAATGAAATTGCAGTACAGCAACTAGAGTTTGGCTTATAGATAAAGCATATCATAGGGCCCTGTGCTTGATCTGAATCTACTTCCCCTACAGTTCACTTCCTTTTGCTTTTCGGGGATCGGGGCCACAGAAACAGCTTTCCGCTGGATTAAGGAGGCGAGGGGAGAACGGCCTTTACACCCCAGCTTTTTCTCCAAGGAGCTCAAGATATGGTCGGCCAACCTCCTCATTTCACCCCCACAACAACCCTGCGAGGTACATCAGGCTAGGAGGCAGTGAATGGACCCCCCCCCAAGGTGACACTCAGTGGCCGAGTGGGGGTTCGAACCCTGGTCTGACACGCCAACGCCAGTGTTTCCCCAAACTGGAGTCTCCAGTTTGTTTTGGGACTACAATTCCCATCATCCCTGACCACTAGCTAGCTAGGGTTGATTGTTGTTAGCCGCCCTGAGCCCAGCTTCGGCTGGGGAGGGCGGGATATAAATAAAATTTATTATTATTATTAGGGATGATGGGAGTTGTAGTCTACTGCTCTAACCATTGCACCACATTGCCTCTTCCCTTGGTTTGGAACGGCTGGTACCTTCCAACTCTGCAGTTCCATAATTCTATAATCTGGTGACTCAGGGATGGGAGCCGGGGAGGAATCTCTGAAAACTGCCGACTCAGGATGAACTCCTGCAGGCCTAGTGACCGCCAGCGCCTCCTCGTCAGCCTAATTTCTGAAGGAGGGGGGCTGCCTCTCTCTCTCCCCCTCTTGACCTCAGAACCCTCCCCGTTAGGCTCAGAAAGTATCACACTACGTCAACGAAGCAGGGGAAAACACTCTGCACGTGCGCAAAAGCACTACCTCGCAAGTCCCAGGACGCAGAAAATGAGGTGGGAGGGCTTAAGTCCTACCTGAGACTTAAGACTTAAGATTTGGGGGCAGCTTGAGCCCGGACAACCTTCAGATAAACTGCCTTGAAATAGGTTTACAATTCCAAACCTGTATTCACTGAGAGAGACGTGGAGGGAGGTGGGGGTCTTTGGTGCCCCCCCTCAACTTGAGGAAAGGAGCGAAGGGGGCACAACGGGGGCCAGGATCGCAAGGGGAAGAGAGATCGAGCTTTGGGGTTCCCCTCACTCCCTTGCAATAGCTGAGAAGGGGGCGCAGTGGTACATAAAGCCAGTCTGGTCATCTTCAGACAAAGATCCGTTCAAGAGGACTGACCGCTTATCAGACGTCCAGCATTGGCCAGAACCTCTGGGACCCGCCGGACCAGCACCCCAAATTCGGGAAGGGTCTTGGGCTCCAGGAAAGATCACCCTCCCTGTCCCATCAGAGGGGCGGAGCCACCCCCCCTCTCAGGAATGCCCTCCTGGGAGAAAACGACTTCCTGTGTCCTTAAAGGGGGGGGGGTGTTATTTGTTCCTTAGGTGTGGGGCTGCAAGGAACTAAGTAGCATACACGAATCACAGAAACCAACCTTTGAGGTTCCTCTTCACTCCCAACAGATCAGAGGTGTCGCTCCCCCCTTCGAATTGACCCCTTGCAGCCCCCACCCCAAACCCTGACCTTCAGTCCTCTATTGCAGAACTAGGAAATGCCCCCCTCCGCCCCCAAAAAACTTAAAACTCCCAGCCCAACGCGAAAGGCATGCACAACCCCCTGGGAAAGAAATTGCATTCCTCACAACCCCCCCCCCGCCCCACTTATGGAGGACACGAGGCAGCTGTGGGGCCAATCTATCCTTATCTCTTCCTGTTCCCCCCTTGCCCGGGGCGTGGCTCGTTTCCCTCCCCCCGGAGGAACTCCCCAACAAACTCCGCTGCCGTCCTGGAAGTCTCCCCCCCCCCCTTATCTCAAGGGGGGGGGCGAGCGATGAAGTCACACGGAAGGGCGTGGCTTCAGACATCAACTTGGGGTGCCCCCATTCAACCCCCTGGGCTGCGTGTGTCCACAGTCATTCCGACAACAGGATTTTTTTGGGGGGGTTGATTGTATCATCTCTTGCCTCTTCCAAAGTGGGGGGCGGGGGAGTGCAAATCTCTCCTCCTATATAGGGGAACATTTCCCCACTTCCGGAAAACACGCTCAATTGGGTTTCAAACAGAGGGCAGAAACGACCCCCCCCCCATTTTAAAAAGAAGCTTCTAACAGTTTCTGTGTTTTGGAGGGGGGTGGTAATCTTTGCCACGTGCACCTCTCTCCCAAGCGGTTACAAAAGGAACCAGGAAAACCGCGTAATGGAGGGGGGCTGCCCCAAAATAGCAACCCCCAATGTTCTAGGTTCCCCAAAACAGCAACCCCAATGTTCTAGGTCCCCCAAAACAGCAACCCCCGATGTTCCGGGTCCCCCAAAACAGCACCCCCAATGTTCTAGGTTCCCCAAAATAGCAACCCCCAATGCTCCAGGTCCCCCAAAACAGCAACCCCAAATTTTCTAGGTTCTCCAAAACAGCAACCCCCAATTTTCTAGGTTCTCCAAAACAGCAACCCCCAATGTTCCAGGTCCCCCAAAACAGCAACCCCCAATTTTCTAGGTTCTCCAAAACAGCAACCCCCAATTTTCTAGGTCCCCCCCCCCAAAGAAAAAAAAATCTGCGCTGGTTGCAGCCTCGACGGGAGGGCGGGGACCCGGGTGCCGCCGCGCTCCTTTCTTCGGAGCAGCCTCGGCGTGCCGCCTCCCGTTTCCCCGCTTGCTCCTTCCTCGGGGCGGAGGCCCACGGGGAACCCAGACGGCGCCACCCCCCCCCCCGAAATCCCGGCCCCCGCAGCCCAGACAACAAAGGCGCCCTTCTCCCTCCGCCGCCGCCGCCGCCGCGCCCGGGCAGCAGGTAGTACTAACCGACCTCATGTCTGCGGGCTCCGTGCGCGGCGCCGCCGCTCCTCCGACTGCCGCTTCCGCTGGGCTGCCGCTCGCCCAGACCTGGCTGGGTGGGGACGGGGGTGGGGCCGCGAGGAGGCCGGGCCGGAGACCCGGAGAGGAGGCTGCCGTCGCCGCCGGAGCTCCAGGCTCAGACAGCAGCAGCACCGGGAGCCACCGGCGCCACAGCAGCAGCAGCGTCCGCTCCGGTCCCCATCCGCCGCAGCCGCCCGCTTGCCTTCCTCCGGCCCGCGGCTACCTCGGCCCGGCCCGCCGCCCCCGCCGGGGGGGCATGGTCCCGATCCTGCCTCGCCAGAGAAGGAGGGGAGGCGGAGAAGGAGAGAGAGAGGGGCGCGGGCACGCGCGCGCGCTCCCGCACCAGCCTCGCCTCCCTCCCGCGCGCGCCCTCTTTGATGTGGTTACAATGTTGCCTCCCCCGCCCCTCACTTCCTCTTTTTCTTCCCTCTCACTTTTTCCCCCCTTTGCTACATTTCATTCCGAAATTCCACTCCGCCTCCTCCCCCGCGCCGCGTTTCCACAATGCACCGCTCCGGCTTAAAAGGGGCGCGGCGGAGGGGGCGCCTTAAAAGGGCGATCGGAGGCGGGGGGGGGTGCTGGGGGAGACGGGAGCGCGCCCCCCGTGGGGACTTTTTTATATATATTTTTTCCCGAAATTTTTTTTTTATTGGTTTTCACAACGTTATAAACAAACAAACACATAAGACAAACAAACATAAATCAGAGCCTTATTGAAAATTACACTTGTTAACATTGTTAAGTGACTTAACAATGCGGTCTTGACTATGCTACCACTCAGTGGATTTGTAACTGGCTGACTGACCGAACCCAAAGGGTGCTCATCAATGGTTCCTCTTCATCCTGGAGAAGAGTGACTAGTGGGGTGCCACAGGGTTCTGTCTTGGGCATGTTTAGCCTGGAGAAGAGGAGGTTAAGGGGTGATATGATAGCCATGTTCCAATATATAAAAGGATGTCACATAGAGGAGGGAGAAAGGTTGTTTTATGCTGCTCCAGAGAAGCGGACATGGAGCAATGGATCCAAACTACAAGAAAGAAGATTCCACCTAAACATTAGGAAGAACTTCCTGACAGTAAGAGCTGTTCGACAGTGGAATTTGCTACCAAGGAGTGTGGTGGAGTCTCCTGCTTTGGAGGTCTTTAAGCAGAGGCTTGACAACCATATGTCAGGAGTGCTCTGATGGTGTTTCCTGCTTGGCAGGGGGTTGGACTCGATGGCCCTTGTGGTCTCTTCCAACTCTAGGATTCTATGACTTCCTCGCTTCCCCTTGGTTGAATTCCATTGCATATCCTTTTAACGGTTTTCCAAATCACAGTTCTTATAAGATTTAACTTAAACATTGACATCCTTAGATCTTCAGATTATGAAATTAAACATATTAATCCGACGCTTAACATAAATAAAATCCTGAGCCAATTAAGTATCTGCAAGCTGTTTTCAGTTAATTTAACGTCACATATTTTACTAAGTAATCATTCAATTTAATCCACTCTTCCTGGGAAAAGGTTTATAATGAATTGAAAAAAATGTTGAAATATACATTTATAAAGAAACCAGAGGCCTTTCTCCAGGGAATAACAGGTTTGGAATTGCCCAAGAAAGATGTTAAATGATACTCCTCCACCTTCTGGTCGCGGACTCTTCCGGTCAGGTCGGCTAGCTCCGATAAATCCATCATCTTTATCTGCCATTCTTCTATCGTTGGTAATTCCTGGGTTTTCCACTTTTTAGCTAATAAAATACGTGCAGCAGTTGTGGCATACAAAAATAATTTAACATGGATGGGGAGGAGGTTTGGGGTGGGGCGTGGCGTGGCGCTTTTCCGCTTGGACAGATGTTTCATTTTTTACTGCTCGTCTTTTAATAGGGTTGCCATATTTTGCAAAAGCGAAAAAGAGGACGCATTTGGCAACTTCAGCTTTTAACTATGGATCATCATCATTTTTAATTTGTATACCGTCTTCGTATCTTACAGTACTCAAGGAGGTTTACAAGCTGAAGAAACAAAATGTGTACATAGTACAACAATCTAATGTGATACAAAAAATGTGATAATAAAGCATAACTTTAAAATAGGCAACCTACATTAAAAGGTAACATTCAGCAATCATTAGAATAGTATAAAATAATAATGTCAACATATAAAAGTTAAACAGAAATCCACCCAACAGTTGCAATAAATAATATCTAAACTATAATCAATAAAACAATGGAAAGCCACAGTACATAAAACAATACAATACACATTGAGAAGCAGAGACTCTGCGCATGGAAAAGAGGACGCGTCCTGGGAAAAGAGGACATATGGCAACCCTATTTATATCTATATTTGGTGCTGATGATGCCAGGGTTGCGGGTTCGATCCATTTGCAGAGGGTTCAATTCATTGCAGAGAGCTAGATTAGATGACCCTTGGGGTCCCTTCCAACTCTTCCATTCTGTGATGATCTGGAGGGACACAGGTTTCCCGTCACCGATGGAGAAGACCTGTGAACCTGAAGATCTGGGGACATAGCGCTGTACAGCTGGAAGGGGCCCCCCAAAGGCCATCCAGTCCCACCCCTTCAATAATGCAAGAATCACAGCTAAAAGAATCCCCGTCCAATGGCATTCTCAGCTGGAGAAGCCTTGGCCATCCAAACCTGGGTTTAAAAACTTCCCACTCATACATTGTATTGTTCTAATACATACAACAGCCTTGTCGGATAGGACAGTATAATTTGTCTCCCATGTTGAAGATAGGGGAGGCTGAGATGTGTGTCTGTGTGTATAATAAAGGTGTATACCAATTTAATAGACCTCTAACCTGTTTGCAAAGTATAATGACCAATTACAAGGCAGTCAATCAACCAGTTTATTACAGTCATAGAATCAGCAGCGACAAGACATTAAATTTAACAGAGCCTTGCTTCAGGCACCTTTATTATCAAGTGGGTAGGTCAGTTACACCCATACATATGGCCGCTATGACTACACACTAAGCTTTTGTGTTATGCTTTTAAACTAGGGAATAATAATAATAATAATAATAATAATAATAATAATAATAATAACAACAACAATAATTTATTATTTATACCCCACCCATCTGGCTGGGCTTCCCCAGCCACTCTGGGCGGCTTCCAACAAAATATTAAAATACAGTAATGCATCAAACATTAAAAGCTTCCCTAAACAGGGCTGCCTTCAGATGTCTTCTAAAAGTCTGGTAGTTGTTCTCTTTGACATCTGGTGGGAGGGCATCCCACAGGGCGGGTGCCACCACCGAGAAGGCCCTCTGCCTGGTTCCCTGCAACTTGGCTTGTCGCAGTGAGGGAACCGCCAGAAGGCCCTCAGCGCTGGACCTCAGTGTCCGGGCAGAATGATGGGGGTGGAGACGCTCCTTCAGGTGTACTGGGCCGAGGCCATTTAGGGCTTTCAAGGTCAGCACCAACACTTTGAATTGTGCTCAGAAATGTACTGGGAGCCAGTGTAGGTCTTTCAAGACTGGTGTTATGTTGTCTCGGCGGCCACTCCCAGTCACCCCTCTAGCGGGAGATAACCAGAGCATGCACCACTCTGGCGAGACAGTCCGCAGGCAGGTAGGGTCTCATCCTGCATACCAGGTGTATTATTGTTGTTGTTTAATAGATTTGTCTACTGCCCTTCATCCAAAGAACACAGGGCAGTTCACAACATGCAGGATCTGGGGCCCACGTATGAATGCATCAGCATTGTCCAACCTGGTGGCCTGAGATGTTTTGAACCACAACTCCCACCAGCCTCAGCCAGCCCCAGGCAGAACTGATAAGCCAAAGCTACATTCTGGAGGGACGGCAGCCATTTTGAGGGGGACAGAGTGGCAGCTTGCGATCTTCTTGGTGGGTTTTTTGCCCACTTAGGGGCGTCCTTAGATCTGTCACCATCGTCGGAGGCACAGGGGTCCTCAGTGTCTCTCAAGAGCGCTTCCTTCCACCTTTGGCTGTTCCTGGGCAAGGATGGCTTGGCCATTGTATTGCAGACCTTCGCAACGTCTTGGCTGGACTACTGCAATGTATTCTACGTGGAGCTACCCTTGAAGGCGGTGAAGGTCCTGTGTAAGTGCCTGGAGGCAGTTGGAGGATGGATGGTTGCTAACAGATTGAGGTTGAATCCTGACAAAACAGAAGTACTGTTTTTGGGGGACAGGGGGCGGGCGGGTGTGGGGGACTCCCTGGTCCTGAATGGGGTAACTGTGTCCCTGAAGGACCAGGTGTGCAGCCTGGGAGTCATTTTGGACTCACAGCTGTCCATGGAGGCGCAGGTCAATTCTGTGTCCAGGGCAGTGGTCTACCAGCTCCCCCTGGTACGCAGGATGAGACCCTCCCTGCCCGCACACTGTCTTGCCAGAGTGGTGCATGCTCTAGTTATCTCTTGCTTGGACTACTGCAATGCGCTCTACGTGGGGCTACCTTTGAAGGTGACCCGGAAACTACAACTAATCCAGGATGGGGCAGTTAGACTGGTGACTGGGAGCAGCCGCCGAGACCACATAACACCGGTCCTGAGATATCTGCATTGCCTCCCAGTACGTTTCCGAGCGCAATTCAAAGTGTTGGTGCTGACCTTTAAAGCCCTAAACGGCCTCAAAGGCCCAGTATACCTGAAGGAGCGTCTCCACCCCCATCATTCTGCCCAGAAACTGAGGTCCAGCACCGAGGGCCTTCTGGCAGTTCCCTCACTGCGAGAAGCCAAGTTACAGGGAACCAGGCAGAGGGCCTTCTCGTTAGTGGCACCCGCCCTGTGGAACACCCTCCCATCAGATGTCTAGGAAATAAACAACTACCTGACATTTAGAAGACATCTGAAGGCAGCCCTGTTTAGGGAAGCTTTTTAATGACTGATGTTTTAATGTATTTTAAATCTCCTGTTGGAAGCTGCCCAGAGTGGCTGGGGAAACCCAACCAGATGGGCGGGGCATAAGTAATAAATTGTTGTTGTTGTTAATATTATTAATTAAGTTGGTTCAGAAACTGCAGCTCGTGCAGAATGAAGCAACACAGCTTTTGGCCAGAACTCTGCATCCATTATGCAGTTACTGAA
Source organism: Podarcis liolepis (assembly GCF_965112155.1). Classification (NCBI taxonomy): domain Eukaryota; kingdom Metazoa; phylum Chordata; class Lepidosauria; order Squamata; family Lacertidae; genus Podarcis; species Podarcis liolepis. The sequence continues at coordinate 91,206,575 of NC_139561.1, read as the reverse complement.
AGCTCCTTGCTGGCTGCCAGGAAATCTCCTAGCTTTGTTCAAGGTATCATTGCTGAGGTATGAAAGCCTAAAGGGCTTAATAGGAACCAGGTAACCTCAAGGTCCACAAATGACAACATTTTGGAGGTCCCAAGTCATAAGGTCATTAGATTGGTCTCAACTAGGGCCAGGGCCTTTTCAGTACTGGCCCCGACTTGGTGGAACGCTCTGTCACAAGAGACCAGGGCCCTGCGGGACTTGACATCTTTCCGCTGGGCCTGCAAGACGGAGCTGTTCCACCTGGCCTTTGGTTTGGACTCAGTCTGACCCTTATGCTTCCCTCCCCTTATGGTCTTGATCTATGGGCTACTTTTAAAATGAGGCTGCATTTTAACCTGTATTTTAAATTGTGTCCCCCCCATTATGCTTTTACTGTAATTTTACTGGTGTTAGCTGCCCTGAGCCAGGCTCTGGCCGGGGAGTGCGGGGTATAAATAAACTTTATTACTATCATCATCATCATCATTAGGGACCACCTTGTCCCCCTGTATACCAGTTCTCCCATAGCCCTTTAGTTCCTATGCAAACTGAGGCCTAGAATCGCCAAATTGGAATGGGTCCCAGGGGTCATCTAGTCCAACCCCCGCCACGCAAGAATCACAGTGAAAGAATCTCTGACCGATGGCCATCCGACCTCTGCTTAAAAAGCTCCATTGAAGCAGAGAGCTTGTCAAAGGAAAGAACTCCCGAGGCTTCAACCACCATCCAGAAGAGATTTTTGATCCGCTCTCTGCTCGCGGGAATGTGGGGAACTGGCTGTGGTTACTCTGTGTATGCTCAGAGGCACCCCCTCTCTAGCTGGTCCCCTGTGACCTTATGGCTGAATAGGGCACAGATGAAGCGCTGTGCAGACAGACTCCGGCTGGCCTCCCTCCCCTGTTTGTCTTGTGGGAGGGAAGACTTTGTCGGCCAAGGGAGTTGGCGTTTGGAGAGCGTTGGCTACAATTATATTGGCTCTGCCCTTCTGTGTGTGCCAGCTACAAAACCAACCACTTTCCCCACTCTATCTATGGGCATGTGAAATTTGGAGCCTGAATTTGCCTGGAATTCCATAATCCCCCTTGTTTTTTGCATGGTTGTAATATGGTCTGAAGCTCAACATCAAAAAAGTGAAGATCATGGCCACTGGGCCCATCACCTCCTGGCAAATAGAAGGGGAAGAAATGGAGGCAGTGAGAGATTTTACTTTCTTGGGCTCCATGATCACTGCAGGTGGTGACAGCAGTCATGAAATTAAAAGACGCCTGCTTCTTGGGAGAAAAGCGATGACAAACCTAGACAGCATCTTAAAAAGCAGAGACATCACCTTGTCGACAAAGGTCCGTATAGTTCAAGCTCTGGTTTTCCCAGTAGTGATGTATGGAAGTGAGAGCTGGACCATAAAGAAGGCTGATCGCCGAAGAATGGATGCTTTTGAATTATGGTGCTGGAGGAGACTCTTGAGAGTCCCATGGACTGCAAGAAGATCAAACCTCTCCATTCTGAAGGAAATCAGCCCTGAGTGCTCCCTGGAAGGACAGATCCTGAAGCTGAGGCTCCAAGACTTTGGCCACCTCATGAGAAGAGAAGACTCTCTGGAAAAGACCCTGATGTTGGGAAAGATGGAGGGCCCAAGGAGAAGGGGACGACAGAGGACGAGATGGTGGGACAGTGTTCTCGAAGCGACCAGCATGAGTTTGACCAAACTGTGGGAGGCCGTGGAAGACAGGAGTGCCTGCCGTGCTCTGGTCCAGGGGGTCACAAAGAGGCAGACATGACTAAACAACAACAAAACACACACACACACGAGAGGAAACCTCTATCCCCGACCTCGTAGCATGACACATTTATTTGGGGTCTGTGGTAACCCCTTATGCTAGGCCCTGTTTGCACCCTATATGTAAAGCTCTAGGTCTAGGGTAACCCTTTTCAACACTCAAGGCCTCCAACTAAGCAGACATCTGGGAGATTTCCTTTATTTCATTTTAATGCACAGTGGCAGGGTTTTTTTATCCCACATGGATGTGGCCAAAAGGAGGATGGCATCCCATCATTCTCAGGTCGTACCATATATTTAAAGCACGCTATGATGCCACTTTAAACAGCCATGGCTTCTTCCCCCACAAAAAAATTCTGGGAACTGTAGTTTAAGAGTGCTGAAAGCCCTCCGTAGACCCCTATTCCTCTCGCAGAACTACAATTCCCAGAGTTCCCTGGGAAGAGGGATTGATCCTGAAAACCATTCTGTGAACTGTAGTTCTGTGAGGGGAACGGGTGTGTGTATGTCTCCTAACGCCTCTCAGCACCCTACACTTCCCAGAATAATTTCGGGGAAGTCATGTCTGATTAAAATGGTTTCACAGGTGAGTCTCACCAATCTGCATTATAAGTACCATATTTTTCGCTCTATAAGATGCACCAGACCACAAGACGCACCTAGTTTTTGGAGGAGGAAAACAAGAAAAAAATATTCTGAATCTCAGAAGCCAGAACAGCAAGAGGGATTGCTGTGCAGTGAAAGCAGCAATCCCTCTTGCTGTTCTGGATTCTGTTATAGCTGCGCAGCCAGCATTCGCTCCATAAGACGCACACACATCTCCCCTTAATTTTTAGGAGGGAAAAAGTGAGTCCTATAGAGCAAAAAATACGGTATGTACAGTGGTGCACCGCAAGACGAATGCCTCGCAAGACGGAAAACCCGCTAGACGAAAGGGTTTTCCGTTTTGGAGGTGCTTCGCAAAACGAATTTCCTATGGGCTTGCTTCGCAAGACGAAAATGCCTTGCGAGTTCCTGCGGGGTTTTTTTTCCTCCCTCCCCCTTTTTCTAAGCTGCTATGAGCTGATCCGATCAGCAGATAAGCCGCTAAAAGCCGCTAATAGCGCTAATCCGCTAATCCGTCAACGGGCTTGCTTCGCAAGACGAAAAAACCACTAGACGAAGAGAATCACAGAACGGATTCTTTTCGTCTTGCGAGGCACCACTGTATATGCATCAGTTACAATATCCAATGGGATAGGAGCAATTCTTCCATTGGTCGATAGCAGGGCGGCCGAGCGGCCAATAAGAGTTCCTTCCGCGTCCCATTGGCTGCCAGCTGTGTGGACCTGATTCCGTGGCAGCCAATCACTGCTCGCGTCCTCTGGGCACTTGGAGGAGGACAGCTTGGTGTGGCCTCAGCCTCACTCGGTCCACGTTGCTCTCGCGCTGGGGCTCCGGGTGGGTGCTGAAGAGGACCTTGGCAGGAACCAGGAAGTTGAGCTGGCTGAGGCTGAGCTGGAGGGGCCGCGGCCCCAGGTTCAAGACCACCAGGATTGCGGAGCAGGATCCGGGGCGGAGAAAGGCGAAGACGTCCTCCGAGTGGCCGGCAAGGGGCAGAGGGATGTAATCGACGCCGTGTAGAGCGAAGGAGGTGGCGTGCAGAGCGAGGAGAGAGCGGTGCAGGATTTCCAGCAGAGCCCGGTCAGAGCTTCCTTCCTAATTGAGAGAGCACAGAAAGCAGCCTCAGACCACTGGTCCACCTAGTGTGCTGGTCCTGAGGGTTAAGCGTGCGGCAAGGTCCGAGTCTGGTCCGAGGTCGAGGGTGCGGTATGGAGGCTGTCCGTCAAAGCTGAAGCGGGGTCCAAGGCAGGGAGTTGGGTGAGGTCAGGAACTCTGGCAGAAGAGCGGGACAGGGTGCAGGCAGGAACTGGCTACCAACAATGTTGCTCCCGCAACCTGGGACTGGGCTGGCCGGCTTTTATCTGCCCCGAGGCATAGGGCAGCCCCGATCCTCAGGTGACTCGCCTCTCCTGGCCTGGAGGTGAGCGGACCTCCTGCAGGAACTTAGTTCCCTCCTCCTCTCTGCCCTGAGTCTCTGCAGCTCAGGAGAGGCTGGAGGGTTACCGGACCCAGAGGCAACCTCAGCTTCCCCTGACGGGGCTGAGAGTGGAGCACCTGCAGGCAATGGGTCCTCCGTCACCTCCGGAGCCAGAGCAGACTCAGCTGGTGCCTGCACCTGAGGATCCAGCACAGGTGAGGACCCTTCAGGCTCAGGCCCCAGTCCCGGCTCAGCTGGTTCTGGAGGTGGGGAATCCTGTGTAGGCTGGGATTCCTCAGGTTCAGCCTCCGAGTCCGAATACCAGGCCATCACACCGAGCTCCATACTGTCTACACTGGCAGCAGCTCTCCAGCGTTTCAGGCAAGGGTCCAGGCCTACCTGCAGATGCCGAGGATTGAACCCAGAACCATTTGCGTGTGAAGCGTATACGCTGCAGCTGCACGAGGGATGTCCCGTCGAAAAACACATACAACAGGATTCTAGTCCTCATCGCTTTGAATAAGGGGCTGATTTAAATAGGGGGTCAGCAGTGCCATCAGACCACAAGTCAGCGTTGCTCCGTTTGGGCTGGATCAGTGGTTCCCAAAGTGGGGGGGGGGGGGGTAGGATCACCAAGGTGGGGTGCTAAGAGTCAAGGGGGCAGCAGGAGGTATGGGCGTACTTAAGGGTTGCGTAGGTTGGGGAGCAGGCCAAGTGGCGAGGGCAAATCTCCGGAGTTTCAGAGAGGGCACACTTACAGCCCTATAGGAAGATGGAGAGGCAGCATGGTGTAGTGGTTAGAGTGTCACACTAGGACGGGGAGAGAAAAATACAATAAAACATCAGACATTAAAAACTTCCCAAAACAGGGCTGCCTTCAGATGTCTTCTAAAAGTCATATAGTTGTTTATTTCCTTGACATCTGATGGGAGGGCATTCCACAGGGCGGGCGCCACCACTAAGAAGGCCCTGTGCCTGGTTCCCTGTAACCTCACTTCTCACAGTGAGGGAACGGCCAGAAGGCCCTCGGAGCTGGACCTCAGTGTCCGGGCTGAAAGATGAGGGTGGAGATGCTCCTTCAGGTATACTGGACCGAGGCCGTTTAGGGCTTTCAAGGTCCGCACCAACACTTTGAATTGTGCTTGGAAACGTACTGGGAGCCAATGAAGATCTGTCAGGACCGGTGTTATGGGGTCTCGGCGGCCGCTCCCAGTCATCAGTCTAGCTGCTGCCTTCTGGCTTAGTTGTAATTTCCAGGTCACCTGCAAAGGTAGCCCCATGGAGAGCACATTGCAGTAGTCCAAGCGGGAGATAACCAGAGCATGCACCACTCTGGCAAGACAGTCTGCGGGCAGGGAGGGTCTCATCCTGCGTTCCAGATGGAGCTGGGAGACAGCTGCCCTGGATACAGAATCGACCTGCACCTCCATGGACAGCTGTGAGTCCAAAATGACTCCCGGGCTGGGCACCTGGTCCTTCAGGGGCTCATTTACCCCATTCAGGACCAGGAAGTCCCCCACACTCGCCCACCCATTACAGCTTGTGGAAAACCCACCTTTTTCTGCATTGGACACCCCTCTTGATTTCAGCTAGTCTATCTACCAGAGCCTGTCTTCACAAGCACGGGAAGTCCCCAACTCCAGTATACCTGAAGGAGCGTCTCCACCCCATCGTTCTGCCCGGACACTGAGATCCAGCTCCGAGGGCCTTCTGGCAGGTCCCTCAATGCGAGAAGCCAAGTTACAGGGAACCAGGCAGAGGGTCTTCTCGGTGGTGGCTCCCGCCTTGTGGAACACCCTCCCAGCAGATGTCAAAGAGAAGAACTACTACCAGACTTTTAGAAGACATCTGAAGGCGGCCCTCTTTAGGGAAGCTCTTAATGTTTAACAGACCACTGTATTTTAATATTTTGTTGGAAGCTGCCCAGAGTGGCTGGGGGAGCCTAGCCAGATGGGCGGGGTATAAATAATAAATTCTATTTTATTCTAACTCACTGAAGGTTTGAGACATGTAATAAATAAATAAATTACGGGGATTCGACCCAGCGGACATGCTTTAGCACTGAGCTAAAGCCCTTCGCCAAGTGTGAGACAATGGTCTGTGTCTCACCATGGACGCATTCTGCAACGGAACAGGGGATCCTTCGCCACCTTGCAATAGCGGGACTCCTGGAAGGGTGAGCTGGAGAACTCCCAACATCCGCCCCAAGCCAGCCTTGAGTGGGGATCCCCATGGCACCTGGAAGGGAGAGAGAGAAACAGAGAACAGAAAACAATGTGGACCCCAAACCAAGGCCTTGACTCATTTACTGGTTTATTTTTTTGCACAAGGGATTATTTGGGTGCCTTCTTAGCATAACAAATCCTCTTGTAGAATTGTAGATTACAAGCAACTTGTGCAAAATACAATTTACAGCTTGGGAGTAGTTACAGAATTAGGATTCAAAGGTCACAGCATATTACAGGTTGAAAGAAAATTATATGAAAACGATGTACCGTTGGCATTTAACTCCTAGTAAATTAGGAAAAATGTATAAAACCGAGTCAAATGTATGCTGGAAATATAAGGGGAAAGAAGGCACCTTCTATCATATGCGGTGGAAATGTAAGGTAGTAAAAGGATTTTGGGAAATGATATATAATGAGTTGAAAAAAATGTTTAAAATAACCTTTTCTTAAAAACTGGAAGCCTTGCTTTTAGGAATTCCAGGTGCTGAAATCCCAAGGGAGCAGAAAATACTATTTATGTATGTGACCACGGCTGTGCAGATGTTATTGGCCCAGAGATGGAAAGAAGATAAAGTCCTGATCAGAAAAAAATGGCAGATCAAGTTGATGGACTTTGCCAAAATGGGTGAAATGAAAGGAAGAATCAAAAATCAGGAAGACCAACATTTTAATAAGGAATGGGGGGAAATTTATCACTGATCTTCAAGACCATTGTAAACAGTTAAAATCGTTAGTAAGATTGGAATATCGCTTGTAGTTTAATGGTGAACATTGGATACAATGGGGAGATAAAATATTTGGATTATTATAAAAAGATGCAGGAGGAAATGATTAACAATAGGACCCACAAAGGGAAGGAGGAAAGCCCAAGAGATTCCTTGTAATTTTGTTTTTAGGTTGGATATGTGAAAAATCTGAAAAAAACCAAATATTTTTTTAAAAATAATAATTCTAAAAGCAGCTTGCACCAGAGAAGTTTCACGCAGCCCAAGCAAAGTCGCTCCTCACCATCCAGCCGGGCCAGGGCACCCGCAGGTGCCCCAAGGCCCCTTCCACCCGTTGCGCCAGTCCTTGGGCAGTCAGGTTCTTCTCGGCTCCCAGCAGACGGCAGCTGAGGATGACGCTGTCAGGCACCCGGCAAGAAATGTTGCATCTTTCGCTCTCGTCCAGGACAATCAGGACCCTGAAAGAGATGCATGTGAAATTAACCCTGTCGCTGTTTTGCAGGGCGTGTGCTGAATTGCAGATTTCAAATGCTTGCTGCTTCGACGCTGTGATGGCCTGGGAATCCGATTCAGAGGCTGAACCGGAGGAATCCCCGTCGCGGGGATTCGAACTGCCAACCTTCTGATCAGCAAGTCCTAGGCTCTGTGGTTTAACCCACAGCGCCACCCGCGTCCCTCGCGCCCCAACCTACGCAACCCTTAAGTACGCCCATATCTCCTGCCGCCCCCTTGACTCTTAGCACCCCACCTCGGTGATCCTACCCCCCCCCCACTTTGGGAACCACTGATCCAGCCCAAACGGAGCAACGCTGACTTGTGGTCTGATTGCACCGCTGACCCCCTATTTAAATCAGCCCCTTATTCAAAGCGATGAGGACTAGAATCCTGTTGTGTGTGTTTTTCGAGGGGATGTCCTTTGCACAGCTGCTGCGTGTACGCTTCACACGCAAACGGTCCTGGGTTCAATCCTCGGCATCTGCAGGTAGGCCTGGACCCTTGCCTGAAACACTGGAGAGATGCTGGCGGTCAGTGTTGACAGTATGGAGGTAGGTGTGATGGTCTGGGATTCGGACCCGGAGGCTGAACCTGAGGAATCCCAGCCTGCACAGGAGTCCCTGCCTCCAGAACCAGCTGAGGCAGGGCTGGGGCATGAGCCTGAAGGGTCCTCACCTGGGCTAGATCCTCAGGTGCAGGCACCAGCTGAGTCTGCTCTGGCTCCGGAGGTGATGGAGGACCCATTGCCTGCAGGTGCTCCACTCTCAGCCCTGTCAGGGGAAGCTGAGGCTGCCTCTGGGTCCGGTAACCCTCCAGCCTCTCCGGAGCTGCAGAGGCTCAGGGCAGAGAGGCGGAGGGAGCTAAGTTCTCGCAGGAGGAGTGCTCGCCTCCAGGCCAGGAGAGGCAAGTCACCTGTGGGCCAGGACCGCCCTAGGCCTCAGAGGAGATAAAGGCCAGTCAGCCCAATCCCAGGTTGTGGGAGCAACATCGCTGGTAGCCTGTTCCTGCCAGCACTCTGACCTGCTCTCCCTGAGTTCCTGACCACGCCCGGCTCCTTGCCTTGGAGCCCGCTTCACCCTTGATGGACAGCCTCCATACCCTTGACCTAGGACCAGACTCAGACCACGCCACATGGTAACACCCCCCACCCCCCGGGACCAGCACAGACACAAGACTTTTTTTTGCAGTAAGGGACACGGCAGGGGTTGCTTCCAGATGGCCTGTTTATGGTGCATGCACCAAGGGGGTTATATGATGTTATGTCCAGCAATAACACAACATTTCCCAGTGCGTTTCGCCATGGCTTCCTCGTTGCGAAAAGCCTGCTTTTCTTATTAAAGAGGGAAGTGGGTTTGTTGTGCAAGAGCAGCGGATCGGCTGTAACCGTGCAGCCTGAATTGCTGGTATGCGTTTGAATCCCACCTAATAATAATAATAATAATAATAATAATAATAATAACAATTATTATTCCCCGCCCATCTGGTTGAGTTTCCCCAGCCACTCTGGGCGGCCCCCAATCGAGTGTTAAAAACAATACAGCATTAAATATTAAAAACTTCCCTGAACAGGGCTGCCTTCAGATGTCTTTTAAAGATAAGATAGCTGCTTATTTCCTTCACATCTGATGGGAGGGTGTTCCACAGGGCGGGCGCCACTGGAACATGAATGCATTGCAAAGTGCAAGATGGCACTTTTACCTCCCTACAAACCAATCCGAATGAATTCTAAATAAAAGATGGACATTGCAGAATCTCCCGGCTAACTATGTGCAATGCATTTGGGACGAATGACGACGTGCATTTCAGGGTCAGTCTAGATGATGCCCTGAGTGCCTTCCAGACCTTGGAGTCCTGTGCCCAGTGCTGGCTGGAATCTATTGGAGGAGGCTGCCGGGCTGGCCGCACAAGTTTTTTGTAAGGTCGTTACCTGGGCTGGCCACCTCAGTGTCCCCATCAGCATCACAAAAGACTGAGCTAGGTTGCAACTATGTGAGGGGGCCTTCCAGGCTAATGGGTGGAAAGAGGCTGGAAGCTGGAGACACAGAGACCTGCTAGCTCTGTGCAGGACCTAAAGCTGCAACTAACGGAGAAGCAATTAATGCAGACCCCCCCACCCCACCCCAAGTGTCCCTATTTTCCAGGAACAGTCCCGGATTTACAGAAGCCGTTCTGGTTTCTGATTTGATCCCAGAATGTCCTGCTTTTCCTTAAGGTAAAGGTAAAGGGACCCCTGACCATTAGGTCCAGTCGTGGCCGACTCTGGGGTTGCAGCGCTCATCTCACTTTATTGGCCGAGGGAGCCGGCATACAGCTTCCGGGTCATGTGGCCAGCATGACTAAGCCGCTTCTGGCGAACCAGAGCAGCGCACGGAAACGCCGTTTACCTTCCTGCCGGAGAGGTACCTATTTACCGTATTTTTTGCTCTATAAGACTCACTTTTTCTCTCCTAAAAAGTAAGGGGAAATGTGTGTGTGTCTTATGGAGCAAATGCAGGCTGCGCAGCTATCCCAGAAGCCAGAACAGCAAGAGGGATCGCTGCTTTCACTGCGCAGCGATCCCTCTTGCTGTTCTGGCTTCTGAGATTCAGAATATATTTTTTCTTGTTTTCCTCCTCCAAAAACTAGGTGCGTCTTGTGGTCTGGTGCATCTTATAGAGCGAAAAATACGGTATCTACTTGAACTTTGATGTGCTTTCGAACTGCTAGGTTGGCAGGAGCAGGGACCGAGCAACGGGAGCTCACCCCGTCGCGGGGATTCGAACCGCCGACCTTCTGATCGGCAAGTCCTAGGCTCTGTGGTTTAACCCACAGCGCCACCCGCGTCCCTTTTATTATGGAATAGGATGTTCCTATTTTCATCTGAGAAATGTTGGAGGCTATGCTTAACGTTGACGTATTATGCCCAGGTTTCATAGATGAGTAAATATATCCTAAGGACACAACAGTATCTGCTGTTCTTCATTCCTATGAAACTGAACCCTGGCCAAGCACTGGAATGTCTTGCCACTCAGATATTGGGGTGATGCGTAACAGTACCCAATAAAAGGCCAAACCCCCAGCCCCGCAAACTTCAGATTCTCCAATGCCTTGGGACTGCCTGCATTCCCCAGTCCTGCCACCAGAGGTCCTCGCAGACCCTGGACTAAGGAGGGTCTGGGGGAAAGGAAATTGAAAAGATCAGAGAATAAAATATATGATGAATTTAAGAAATTATTTAAATTGACTTTTTAAAAAAGGCCGGAGATTTTCCTTCTAGGAATTCTGCCCATAGAAATAAAGCAAAATACAAGACCACTGCTTATGTATTCAATTACGGCTGCAAGAATACTGATAGCCAGAAGTTGGAAAAGTGAAACAACACGTACAAGAATAGATTGACAATCACTCATGCAAGAGTACTTTCAATTAGCAAAGCTGAGCGGAAAAGTTAGAGGAGCCCCAAATAAAAAAATATACAGAGAATGGGGACTATTCAAAGAGTATATATAAGATTGTGCTGTAAAAATGACGTTATCCTAGCAGAGCTGAATGACACTTGTATATAATAAACAAATGGAATAAACATACTAGAAAAATATACAGGAAAAGTTATAAAACAAACTGTGCAACAAAATTAAGATAACAGAAAAAGTACAAAGAGAATGATTGGAAGTTTCTTTCAGAAGACTCTATTAGATAAGACAGGATGTTATAACTAATGTTCATTTCTTATTGTTAACTCTCTTTTGCTTTTTTATTTTTATTTCTTTATCTTTTTTTCTTTTATAATTTCGTGTTAAATTTTGTTGTAACTATTTGTAACTGTCAGGGGTTTAGGAGCAGAAGCACGGGCAAGGGAGGAAACAGAGAGCGAAGGGGAGGAGGCAGAAGAAAAGATGAGTGATGACGACGACCCGAGATCTCCTAGTCTTTCCAGTGAATCAGAGGATTCACAGAAAGGAGCACCAGTGGCGAGGGCAAGGGGGGAGTCTAGGGGGGCACCCCAGGAAGACAGAGCCAGAGAGGACTCAGGGGGGAGCAGCTGGAAATCGGGACCAGCGTCACCGCCAGGAAGCAGGGAAGAGGAAGGGAGCCAGGGGGGAAGCGCTGGCAGCTCACCACAGGAGGGAGGACATGAGTCAGGAGTGGCCACACCTCCACAGGAGGGAGGACATGAGTCGGGGGTGGCCACACCTCCATCGGGGAGCGAAGAAACGGTTGAGAGGAAAGTGGAAGGTTGGGCGCGCGCGCCAAGTTCAAATGCAGAGGAAGGCGGGGCAGTAAGCAGCCCCGAAAGAGAGCCAGGTCCTAAAGCCCGGCGCAAGGAGGCAGGAGGGTCTGGGTCAGCGTCAGAAGAATCCCGGAAGGAAGAAGCCCCGGGGGGTAGAGGGACCCAGAGGAGGACAGTCAGGAGGAAAAGGTGGAGCAAGGCTAGGATATTAAGTTGGTGCACACAGGGCGGAGACTCAGACGGAGCTTCGCCGACCTAGCTACTAGGCGTAGAGTTGCGCGCAGCAGCGTGAGAATGGAAACTGTAATTCAATAAAGACTTTTACTTAATGACCGCTGGCTAGCGTGATCCTCTGTGAGCTAGGATCTTCAAGCAGCTCTGACAGTAAGCTCCGTCTCCACTTGTGGGCATCTACAGCCTCGAGGAGGGGAGAGACACAGGTGCCTACTAGCAAGCTCACGAACGGCAGACGACATGACGGCTGAGCAGCAGATAGAGGAACTCAGAAACGCGGTGGCACAACTGAACGCCGAGGCTCTAGCATCCAGGAAGAGGGAGGAGGAGGCAGCCGCAGCCTGCAGGGATCTCCAGGTCAGGTTAGACGTGCTGACAAAGCAGACACCCCGGCAGGAGGGAATTGGGTTGGCGAGACGGACAGGCGGGCTGGTCTCTCACTTCGATGGGAACCTGCAACAGTATCCCAACTTTAGAGCCGACGTACTGTGCGCACTGCAACTGCTGCATAAAGACTTTAGAGATGAACAAGAGAGAGTGGGGTTCATCATGTCCCATCTGCATGGGGATGCGAGAGCATGGCTACGCAATTTATGGAGGGATAAGGATCCGGCGCTACAGAATGCAGATGCCTTTATTAAAGCAATGGATGGGTGTTTTTTATCAAGTATTGACGTGGATCTTGCACGGAAGGAGGTGCATGGGCTGAGACAAGGGAGGGCCAGCGTCAGGCAGTATCATGCCCGCTTTTTCGCCTTGGTCAGTGCCCTGGAATGGGACAGAGATTCGGCTCCTGTAAGAGACCTCTTTTGGGAGGGGCTGCACAACTCGATTAAAGATGAGATCGCCAGGGGGGAGAGACCCCGAACCACCCAGGAGGTCGTTCAGAGGGCACTGGCAGTGGGGGTGAGGCTGGAAGGACGTCCGTGGAACAGGGACGAAGGGCGTGGAGGGCGCGAACCAGCCGGGGGCCCCTCCTTCTTTCCCAGGGAAGCAGCGAGGGCGCAATCCACGCCTCCGCCAGGAGGAGGAGCCGAACCTATGGAGGTGGGAGGTGCAAGGGCTCAGTCAGCAACCAGAGCCCTAGCACCAGCAGCAGTGAAAGCGAAGCCTCCTAGAGGGAACAGGAAGTGTTACGTCTGTGAGGAGCCAGGGCATATGGCGAAAGAGTGTCCCCAGAGGCCCCACAAGCTCACTGCAGCCTCAGTAATGGTGACTGCAGCAACACAGCACGGAGGACCACAGCAGGGAAACGAGGCTGTCTGGCTGGAGGAAGAGGCACTGGGGCCCAGCCAGACGTGTTAGTGACGCAGTCCCCAGCGATTTTACAGCCCGTGAACCCCCTCCCGCCCAAACCAGTAGTGAGGCTCACAGCGTCTCTCCAGCTGCCCAATGGAATCACCATGGACGTGCCAATCACCATTGACTCAGGCAGCAATGCGGACTTTATAGGGCAGGACTTTGTCGACAGGCACGCTGTGCAGTTGCTGCCGGCCACACTGCCCCTGCAGGTTGTCACGGTGGATGGCAGGGAGCTGCTCGGGGGGCAAGTGGTGAAGCAGACGCCACCAATGGTGATGCGACTTGGGAATCACAGAGAAATCATCAGCTTCAACGTCACTCGACTATCTGACACGCCCATTGTGTTGGGCATGAGTTGGCTGGACAAGCACAGCCCAGCGATGGCTTGGTACCAGAGGCAGCTGACCTTCGGCTCTTCCTTTTGTGCTGAACACTGCATCGTGCCCAGGCAGGAAGGAGAGGAAGAGGAGTCACAGCTGCTGCTAGGCACGCTGCAAGCGATTCCACACAAGTACGCTGAATTTTTGGAAGTTTTCTGCGAGAAGGAGGCAGACAGGCTACCCCCTCACAGACCATATGACTGCAAAATTGACCTGCTGCCGGGGGCGGCGCTGCCTAAAGGGAAACTGTATTCCATGTCAGAGGACGAACTGCAGGAACTCAAAGAGTTCATTGACCATAATTTGCAACGCGGCTTCATCCGGGAGTCCAGGGCAGTGGGGGGCAGTCCCGTATTCTTTGTTAAGAAGCGGGACACGCCCCAAAAAAGACTGGTAGTGGATTACAGGATTTTGAACAGTCTGACTAGGCCATCGGACTTCCCCATGCCCCGTATTGACGACCTCCTCGCAAAGGTACGGAAGGGCAGAGTGTTCACCAAGTTGGACCTGCGGGGGGCGTACAACCTCATTCGCATGCGGGAAGGAGATGAGTGGAAGACAGCCATGTTCACGCCACTGGGGACCTACGAATATAGAGTTATGCCTTTTGGATTGCAAAATGGCTCCCACGTTTTTCAAGCGTTTATGCATCACGTGTTGGCGGGACTTCTCTACAAGACGTGCGTCTGTTTCTTAGATGACATCCTGATCTTTTCGGAGTCGCAGCAGGAGCATGACGGACACGTCAAGGAAGTGCTGAGCAGGCTGAAGCAACATAGGCTCTACGCCAAGCTGGAGAAGTGCCAATTTGACGTGCCGGAGGTGGATTTTCTGGGCTACAAGCTGTCTGACAAGGGGCTCGCCATGGACAGCGCCAAGGTTCGAGCGGTGTTGGATTGGAAGAGTCCGCGCAACCGGAAGGAGGTCCAACGGTTTGTCGGCTTTGCGAACTTCTATCGCAAGTTTATCAAGGGCTTCGCGATGCAGACAGCGGCCATCACTGACACGCTTAGCTCCAAGAAGAAGAAGTTCGTTTGGACAGCGCAGGCGGAGCAGTCCTTTCAGGCACTCAAGCGTCTCTTCGCGTCGGAAGAGCAGCTGCTTCATGTCAACCCCAGCAAGCCGATGAGGGTGGAGACAGACGCCTCGGACAGAGCCGTGGGGGCGGTCCTGCTGCAGAAAGACCCGCAGGGGGTGTGGCGACCGGGAGCGTTTTACTCCAGGAAGCTCAGCAAGTCCGAACAGAACTACACCATCTGGGACAGGGAGTTGCTGGCCATTCACGCAGCGTTCAAGGCGTGGAGGCACTTTCTGATCGGCGCCAAGCACACGGTGCAGGTTTGCACGGACCACAAGAATCTAGAGCACTGGCGCACGGCACAGTTCCTGAACCAGAGGCAGATACGTTGGGCTGAGTTCTTTGCAAACTTCGACTTCCGAATAGAGTATGTCCCGGGGGACACCAACATCATG